>NC_053457.1:31970776-32103276 GCF_015227805.2 Hirundo rustica | reverse complement strand
CAGTAATTGAAAAGTGAATAAAATTTCCCATCTGGATTTATTTGAGTATATGTCCAGCAATACCTTTCCATTATTCTGTTCATTTAACTTCTGCAAGGTAGCAAAATAACAATAAATATGTAATTGTTGCATTTAATTGAACCTATAACAAAAAGTTGCTGTTTCTCAAGGCATTTTGTACCCTTTGCTTCCAGCGCATTTAATTATGTATGAACTCTTCAAAAAAACCCTCTCAAATAATGTGAGTCATCTTCTAGGAGTGAAGATTTAAAGACGATAAGTGTTATTTAGAATCACTATGATATGATTCATATTGTGATGCGATTGGGAACAATATTAAAACCCACCAAGGCTATTATACCTAAATTTTTGTTTCAATTCATGCAATATTGCTGCTGCTTAATATGATTTCTATTTACTCCTTTCCATTGTTAGTGTTTTATTGAGGTTGTGTCGGCTTTATCAGGCTAATCTCTGCTGCAAATGGAGGTCAGCAGAGCCAAAGCACCGGCAAAAAACCTGTCTCCATTATATTCTACTTGGTATGAATTTACTCAAAAATCCTCCCTCTAATATAAACTCCTTCTTCGCCATTCTTCGATTATAATATTTCTACCTGCACAAGCCCTGACAGCTTGATATTTAAAAGCTATATAAACTCTCATAATCTAATTTTATATCCTTTTTTTATAAAGAGGGACCGTGCCTCATTTAAAGTAACACTGAATGTATTCATCAAAGGGTTTAAAATGGAGCAATCTCGGCCATCAATAAAAGCCTGGGTTTCAGGTGCTTTAAATTATAACTTAAAAACATGCACGGCTACTCTTAATGACAGTGACAATGAGTCATTAATTTGTGTTCCTCTGGTGTCAAGGGTGAGGCGAGTGATCCTGTCATGCCCTTGCTAGAATACAATTTGGCAAAGCAGGATATTGTAGGAGCTTTATAAATCTTATATCTCTATTTCTCCTTGTACTGGTCTGGGGAATAATGAAAAGGAGTGACAATAAATTTACCTACCAAATGGGGTGTGCTCTCTCTGCTGAATATCCACACATAACTCCCATTAACATTAGTATAAAATATACATGCACAGCAGGAGGAAGGATAGACTACCAGATATCCAGAGGTCTGGAATAGGAGATGAACTGTATTGCCTTTAGTAGCTGCCAATCTGCCCTAGATCGCAGGGATTCATTTTTTTCCCCCCCAGTTTGAGTTAAGCATTCAATCTAAAACATTTGCATGAAAATAAATACAACCAAACTGAAAATAAACTGGATTTCAGAGACAGTCTGATATCCTTTTTTTTTTTTTCTTTAAGATGTTAATTTTACCCAGTTCCGGTTGCAGTTTATAAGCAAAGAAACCAAGTAAAAGAGACAAAAGAAACCCCTCAATTTTTTTTATTTTTTTTTTTTTGAAGTTTCTAAATATGTTATTGGAGACGTGATTGAAATCTGACAAAAACCTCAGCGTTTTATAATAATGTCCTGCAGCGAAAGTATGGCACCAATAACTAAACAATACTTCATCACCTTTGCCACTCTCAACAGCTCCCATTAATACCGAGATCATAGTGTTAGGCCTTCTATTCCCCAGCTGACCACGTTAGTGACAGCCAGGGCTTAGGCAATGACATTGAAAAATATTTGCAGTGACACAGCCACAAATCACGGCGGGACGAGTTTAAAACTCAATATTCACTAAACTTGCATCTGTTCTTTTCTTGTTAGAGCATCTGCGACACATTTGTTATGGGCTGGATTCCTCCAAGAGTCCAAACATTGACGGAAAGTGATAAAAATTATTGGTTGAGAAAGCTCGATGGGCAGAGGGACCTTTGTCAAGTCATTTGTTCCTACGAGGTTATTGTGTGAGACGGAATCACCTGGGACACCTGAGGAAGGGATGTCCTAAGATCCGTGGGTTTTTACATTAAACGCACCCAGTCAAGGAGCACAGGTACCTTTAAGTCAAGTTTGCTAAACAGTCTCATCATGCACGTATTGATTTTTATTTTCATCTCTCCCAGGGAACCCAAGGAGACATTTGGCTGCTTAATGATTGCCACAGGACATTGTCTGTTCCATGTGGCTCACATCCTCTCCAAATGAGCTCTTTCCTGGGCCTGGGGACTGGCAGATGGCCCAGATGCACATCCATTCCTGTATTCCAGCTGCAAACATCCTGCTCCTTCCTGAGAGCGTGCAGGACACATTTTCCCTGCTTTTTTATTTCCACAGACATGTGTCACTAAATTCCTCAAGCAGGACACAGAAGCTCCTGAGGACAGCAGTGGACACCTGCACATCTCTAAACTGGTAAATCTGTTTAAATTACATATGAGGCGGTGGCTTGCAGCTGGTGGTGACCTTCTGGAATTCCTCCCTGCAGAAGGCTGGGAACAAGGAGAGGACCAGCAGGAAGGCAGTAGGCAAAAAACAACACCAGGAAAAACAAGAACAGTTGCCCTTGGTGTGGCTTGTGATATTCCTAAGCCAGTGGGTATAAAACAGGGAAAGAGGAGACCTCTGGGCTGCAGAAACTGTCCCAGCCTCCACACTCTGCCTTGAGGAGCATGTCCTCCTGCTGCCATCTGAATTCCAGGCAAAATGGAGCACTGGTGGGAGTCTTTGAAGTTGTCAAGTGGAAAAAGTTGTTTCTAAACTCTGCTGTTGCTAAACTCTATATTAAAATCCCATAATTCATTTTCTTCTGGCCCACACCCTATGAGAGTAGATGACTTTCCTGATTGGGAATATGTTCAGAAATGGAAAATTTTTGGATGCATGGAAGAGACTGCTCAAGGAGCAGAATGATTAATTCTTAATATCAAGTTTTGCAGCATATTGAATGACATGTTCTTACATTATACATTGATATATAACATACTGGTCCTCTGCCATGCTGACTAGAAGTTCATTTCCAACAAGGAATAGTTTATAGATAATGCAGGAGGTGAGGGACAGAGCCATAAAACTCTGACTTTTTCAGTTGTACCAAAATCTTTTGGAACTTCATTTTGGTTTGAGTGATGACTGTCCTGGATGTTGATATTAAGCAGAAGCAGCAATAAAGGTGTGCAACGCCAATTCTGTCCCTGCTTCCCTGAGGCAGGAGGCACAGCCCAATAGACCTAAATTTAGAGGAACCACAGGAAGTCAGGAGCTTGTCTGAGGATTAATCAAACCTCTTTGACCAGAACTTTCTGGCTGCTTATTGTGCCTTACTTTTGTTTCAGGTTCTAGTGTGTTACAGGTGCGTTAGTGGACTTTGCACTTACCCATCCTTATAACTGTAATCATATGTAGATTTATAATACTCATAATTAAAGTTCAAAATTCCAGATGTTGGTGTTTCCTTACTTTATACCCAACCCTGTAAAGCCACCTCGAAAACACACCTTCTCAGAGAAAGGTTTTTGTTGGTTTTTTGTGCCAAATGACCCCCCTGTGAGTTCCACAACCCCAGTAAGTTGAAGCAGCTGGCTAGGCACACACATATGGGTATATAAAGTTAATTCTGTGCTTCTCAATCCCTTCGCTAAGATCAAGTGCAGTGTCATTTCCCAACTGGAAACTACATCTTGCCTTGCATGCAGGATGATGCAGGCATCTAATTGGCATTTCCACCAATTCTATAAATGCCTCCAGCCCTTCCAAGCCTTTGTGAGATTTCTATAGGAACTACCTGAAAACTTCAGCCTTCTGTTAGCTTTACTATGAAACAGCCCAAATATTTTCAGTTGCCTATTTTGAGGAACAAATCTCCGGGTTTTCTCAGCTAGGTAATAAAATATTTGTTCCTTTGGCTTTCATCTAAAGTCAAGACAAAATACACATTTTTAGAGATGATATGAAATGGAATTGAAATGAGTGAGTACTTTTGGGAAAGAAGATCTTTAGTGCTTGAAATGCTTTGTTACAACTGAATAAACTAAATATGCTTAATATGAAAGGTAATGACGCGACTGATTGAATAGTTTGACATTACTGCACATGAAATATCATTAACAGGTTCACGGTGGTTTTATATCAGCACCAAATCTGAGAATAAAATAAATGGAAATACGAAACTACAATGATTTGTCACTGGAGCCTTTCAGTGTCATTTAAGAAAATATTTTCAGTGAAAGACTACTCAGCATGAGCTGGTGCAGCACAGGAAATCGCAGCCTTGTGTAAATTTGAGATTAAGCCTGGTTAAACAATTTAGGATGTCTGCAGCTCCTCTGCACCTGTGAGAGGACGTGTCCCTGTCAGCTCAGGTACCTTTGGCTTCGCTGGGCATCACCAATCCGTACCTGCAGTGACTGCTGCTGCCACATTTCAGGATGTGAGTTCTTAATACAACCCAAGCAAGAGATGACTGCAAGCCCTCTGAGACTCCTGTTCTACAGGCTCAGCCCCTTTGGTGGTCCAGACCCTTCCCCAGCTCTGCTGCACTTCTTGGGATCTTGTGGCCAAACAGTCCATGGATAGTCACCATGAGGATTGGCCTACAGGATAAAGATCCTTTGGAATTGGGATAGGCTGGTTCTGTCTTTCACCCCACAGAAATGACAGAGGCAGAACTTCTGTTCTCACCAGGGGACACAGATGCTCAAACCATGTCCACCAGCACATGGCCTGCATGGCACCACACAGTGCTGACAGCCAGTGAGCTGTCAGTCCATTTAATTCCACCTTCTCTTAGGAAATCTGCTTCTCACAGCTCTGTGTCAGACTCTGAGCACTAGATCTAACTTCCAGGTCCTGTTACACCTCATCCTTCACAGGGATTTGGTCTCAAAGTGGAACCAAACACAGGAACATGCTATAAAATATTATTAGTCATCCAAGACAATCACCTCCATCTTCTGTTCAAAGTTGGTGGCCAGGTGCAGATGCTGCCTTCCACAGCTTCGCTGACTATCACAGTTTTCTTGCCATCTTCAAACTTAGGCTATTAGTAAATGACTACTGAAACACAATGTTTTTCTGATTGAGGAAGCAACTGATAAAATCTGAGAGTAGTAAGAAGACAAAGAATATGTAGATAACACTTCCAGCTTCTTGTGCTTTAATTTAGGGAGTTAATTTGACTGGATCTCATTATAACTGAAGAATATTTTCATTTACTCACACGGTTTTGAAGCGGCTTTTGTCTGGAGCATTAGAGGCTTTCATTTGGTCTTTTTAGAAATCAAAGTCAAAAATAAAAAGCACATAAACAGCACATAAATAAATTTAAGTAATGTACTATTAGCAATGTTAGCCTGGTTTTGCAAGCACTGGGGAAAAGTATACCCTGGTTATATGTATTTTTTATAAAATTTCAATATATAGCACTTACTGCCTTCTTTATTTGTATTTTTTATGTTTGCAAGGATGAAAAAGAACAAGAATTAGGACCAACAACTTAAAATATTAATAGTCCACACATTCTTAATTTTTTTTGTGACTATCCAAATGGAAAGGTAGTTTATTCTCACATTTTAAAATAACATCACAGATTTACATGAAAATAAAAAGGGGCAAGGAAAAAGCTATGAATGTTCATAATAGTGTACTTAGTACAGATACACATTGTCAAGTGTATTTGATAGCCAAGTCTTCTCTTTGATAGGTAGTTGAATATCATTGAGCATAATGTTGTTGACGAGCCATTATGTGTTTATGAAAACATCAGAATTTGAAGGGACGAAAACATCATCAGGTTTTTTAATTTCATCCACTCTCCCCAGGTGCAGATTCAAAAAAAAAAAAAAAAAAAAATCATTTTCATGGTTTCCGAATCAAAGGTTTTGGTTTCAAAATGGCATATTTCTTAACTGAAGTTGTAATGTGACAGAGATGTAAAATAAAAATAAATTGATTTCATGGCACTTACTTGGTTTTTTTATTGTTTGTCTTACTGAAAACCCAAGGACCAAAAACTTTGTCTTCTCTTCTGCCAAAGCAAAATATCTGTTTTTCCCAGCTATTTTCATGCATATGTTATTTTGAGGCAACGTAAAGGTGCCTCTTTTTGCTAAATCATGAGAAGTTTCAGTTTTTGTTTAATTAAAACTCAGAAGTCCTAATGTCATTCCACTGGGGAAAAAAACCGTAACAAGTTGTCACACGCGCATGGGATTAATGTGAAAAAGTGGTTGACTCGGTGTGTATTTTTTTTTTTACCATTGTTACCGCTTTTCTCCTTTTTTTTTTTTGGTAATTCTTAAAACTTTATAAGCTGCATTTATGTTAAGCTGTTCCTGATATGCTCCAATAAGTGTGCTTTAGACACATTGTTAACATAAGGCCAAATCTGTAATACAGCATGGACAATTAAGTGCACAATTTTTGTATAAATGCAAAATCCCTCACTGTGAATTATTTAATTAATGCTCTACAGTTCATTTAATAGCGCTCTTTCAAAGGCCATTTCACTCACAGAAAACTAATTTCATTCTTGGGGTTGATTTAATTAGATTGTATGATATATGGTATTGCTAATTCAGTGGCTCTCTTTGCAGTGTCTAGCCCGTTGCTCCTATTGTCGGCAATCTGTCAGCCCCATTTTTAACAGTATTGAAAAATTCAAGCTTTATTATTGCTCGCTCACTCTTTCTCTCCCATCAGGAGGAAAGTAATGAGCTTTTCTTCTTATGAGAGCAAGCAGAGAGTGTGGTGCCCTTAGCGCTTCAGGCAGCGAGCAGTATTAACAGCCTGATTCATGAGTTAAGTTTCTAACTGCCCGTGGCTATTAGCACTCAGTCCTTTGGCTGTCATTTAGTTAAAAAGACTCTTCGGTTAATTCACTCTTTTAATGAGACTGTGCTATTCAACTAATGTATTTTACTGTATGAAAGGTCACACCAGGAAGCAAAACAGATTGGAGGGAATGTAGCGGGAAGCCTGGCTGTCAAGAAACAGTTCAAGCCTCGCAGGCATTTCGCTGCCGCGGCGCCCGTAATAGGCCGCGGAACTGATGGGCCAGCGCTCACCTCAACAGTTGAGCACCATAAATCACGGCTAAATAGAAAGCAGATTAATCAGAGGCACAGACAAAAAGAGCACGTGTTTCATTACCCATATAATCACTAACATGATTGCCAGACAAGCCAGGGGAGCCGCGCGCGGGGCTGACAAAACGCGGTGGCGGGCGAGGCTCCGCGGAGCTGTGGCCACTAAATCTTCTCATTAAGGAGCTGCTCCCCGAGACCCTCTTGTGCAAGGGCTGCTGGCTGGGAGGGTGGCGTGGGGGGAGCGGGAGGAAGGCAGGAATATAAAGGGTTGCGTTTGAGCGAGCAGGGTCTGAGGAGGCAGTGCAGAGTTTCCCCGCCATAGCTCAGTTTCCACCTCATTCCCTGTGTCACCAGGGCTGGGAGAAGCATGTGGGAGATGGGATAACCCTCTCCTCTTCCTCCCATCTTTACATAAACCCCCAGAAAGCCAAACCCGGTCTGCTCCCCACATTTTCTGCTCCCCACCCCTTTAGCTGTGTGGCACACGCCAAGTCCCAATGGATGAGGGAACATACTTCAATTTACTCCGAGTTTCTCCAATGTCATTTCCTTACTGAACTCCCTCTCCTCGCTCGCACCCTTTACGTCATTGGGAATCGTGTGTAAGCCACATGTCCACATCCCACGGCTTCTCCCAGCTGGGCTCCAGCAGGAAGCTATGGTTGGAAATCTGGTTTGCTTCAGCATCTCTGTTTGGGACGTCCAACTGAAAAAGTTTTTCTGAATATTGCTCGCTTATTTACGGGAGGAGAAAAAGAGAAGAACCTCTGTTTTTAATGGCTTTGCATCTGTCGGCCAAGGCGTTAAGCATCTGAATTATTGGGAGGGTATGTGTGTGTTTTGCTCATTTTTAATTAGTGTCGTTGGGGGGAAAACTCCAGCACTTTAGGGGCAAAAGTATATTATTTTTTTAGAAACTGTAATTTCCTCAAACTACGGTAAACAAATCATTCTGATTTAAATTTCCCCAGCAACTTCCAAACAGGGAAACCGTATGTTTAATTACTAAACATCTGTTGCAAAGAATACCCCTCGCTTTTGCAGCACTAATATCACTGTATGAATTTTAAAATCTGTCAGCAAGGGATCACGAAAGCTTTGGGAGCAAAGAGCTGCTCACTTTAACCCCTGAACCAGATAATCTAACAGTAATCCATTCAAAACTAATCAAACATTTACAGAAACGCACCAGCACTGAGGAAAACAATTCATCATCTTCATATGCTCATTACACTTCCAACATCTCAATCTACCTATGTAAATGAGACCGGGGATCTGACATCAGGTCCATGTACAGAAATTATAAACAAATATTCATCCATTATGCTGCTGAAATTTAACAGCTGGAGCACTAACAGTAGCTGAACTCCAAGCCCTGAGTATCAATTATTTATGAACCTAAAACTGACAAGACTGTCTAGGTGAATTAGCTGCATATGTCAAGCTTTGTTATAAATCCCAGCCTACTGTAAAACTCATTTTCATAGAATGTATGTACAAGGCTGACAATATATCAACAGTACGGCATTAATAATTTAGAAGAATGGTACCATAAGGGAGCACCTAGAAACTCTGCTCTGCAATATAGTTGATATTACAAATAAAAAAGTCAAATAAAATGAATTTCCCATAAACAGAGAATCAAATAAAGCATTTTTCTATGATTTTATATTCAATTTTCAAAAAACTTACCAGTTGATACTTGCATTTTTAGGAACCATAAGCATCACCTGAAGTTATTCAATTTTTTTTTTTTTTTTTTGCCATTGCTAAAAATGCCTTTGAATTTCTAGGCCTGTTGATGTAGGTTGCATTGCATTTATTTTACTCTTACAGAGTGAAAAATAAAAGTGAGGTGAGGGTAAGAGCAGGAAGGAAAGCACTGTTTGCAGCAAGCACTGCTCCACATTGTGCCCCATGTCCCATCATCCCAGGTGGCTCCAAGCCCCATCCAGCCTGGACTTGGACACTTCCAGGGATCCAAGGGCAGCCACAGCTTCTCTGAGCAAACTGTGCCAGGGCCTGCCCATCCTCATAGGGAAGAATTTCTAATATCCAAAAAAATCTGCCCTCTGTCAGTTTGAAACCATTCCCATTTTTCCTGTCACGGCATAGGGAAAACTAAAGGACGAGGTGTAAACCAGAATGCTGGCAGTGAGATCTGGAAAAAGGAGATATCAAAGCTTTGCCCAGTGTCTCTGGAATTCAAGACAAGTCTGGATTTTGCTGTTGTCTCCCATCTCCACTGAAGAACAATCACCCACTGCTTTGATGGAGCAATGGACACAATCACCCAAAATCTGAATTTTGTTCAGAGGCAGCTAGATTATTCCTGTGTATAATTCAACTTGTGCCCATGAAGACCAGGCTGGTTGCAGCAGCTTTTTGGTATTCAGAGGGGATGTCCACAAAAAAATGAATACACGCACATATGAGAATCTGTGCCTATCAAATAAACAAGGTTTTATCTTATTTACAGAAGTAACCCAGTTTTTGATCAACTGTGAGCATCAGCTATCCTTGTCTCCATGATACAACTTTCAGATTATTAAGAGAAATGGAAGTGGAAGGGGAAAAAAGGTGGGGGAAGAGGGGGAGAATCAGTCTTGAGTGCAGATACTGAGGGATGGTTAAAGGGAATATTTAATACTAAACTTATGAAAGACAAAAATTGCTCCTACACTTAAACTCGACACTAGTTCTTGCTGAATTTTGGGGAGAAATTAGTTAAAATCCCTTTACCTGGGATTCACATTGACAACATACAAAGAATCCACGAAGACATTTTCTAAGGCAGAAAATATATCCCTAGACTCTCAAAGCTAAAGAGCACTGCGTTTCTGGAAGTATTTTATCTGTACAAAACTCAAAAGCACACATGCATTTTGAAAGAAACAGTTCACAAGTGCTTGACAAGGAAATTAACAGAATTTTTGAATCAGGAGAAGGAATTCAGAGGAGGAAATACGTCCTTGGTGATGCACACTTGTACAATAAAGCAGAAAAAGGTAGATGACTATGAGTGAGGAGTGGAAAATGTTGCATTGCCATCTCCTCATCTGCAGGATGCTGCCAATTCTGAGCAGGAAGCACTCGAAAGAGGCTGGGAAGATGTCACAAATATGCGGTATTAGATAAAGGAAAAAACAGAGATAAACATGCCTGGCCAATGCCTGGCGTCTGGTACATCAGGGATTTATGAAAGAAAAGTTCATTCAGGAAGCTGCTGGCGGTGGCATCAGGGGGGACCTATGGGCCATCCAGGGCACCCTTTTGTAGTGCAGAGTGAGAGTTCGTACAACCACTCCTGTGTAACTCTTCAGACTCTTGGGACTTTCCATTTCTCACTGTTTTAGTATTATCTGCATGGGTTGCTTCCTTTAGCTTTCCTAAAGTAGGCTTTAACAACAACAACAACAATAATAATAATGATAATTTCATGGAGTTTGAAATTTATTCTCAAGCAGAGAGACCATGACGAGGCCTTTACATCACTCAGGTCATGGTAAAGTGCTTAATATAGGATTCATTTGGATTTAAATGACACAGAGATCTCCTGCTGGCTCTCTAGGTACAAATGAACTCCACCTTGGATTCCCCTCGATGTCAAGGCGCTGTCTCAGGCACATGAAAAAGTGTTTTCTGTTGAAATCCCTAAGAATTTTCCACAGACTTCAAATGCAGAATGAAGACTGTCCTGTCTGCTCAAAACAATGAGCAAATCACTACAGAATTTCCACAGAAGAGTTACCCAGGCTTAATTTTTGGACCTAATTATTTGACGTGGTGTCTGCGGACATCCCTCAGAATACAGGTGGCTCTTCTTGCAAACTGATACTTCTATTAATACTTCCAAAGTCTTGCTCACATTTGTGACACATATGGAGTCTTTCCCATTATATCTGTAGCTGATATTCTAAGTCCTGCTTGCATACCTTCCTTTTTCCAAAAGCCATTCCTTCCCAAGGTTGTTTTGCAGTGGAGCTGAGGGCTGGCACTCCTGTTCTTGCTGCTCCACAGCATTCCATGGCAGGGGTAGGGTTACCTGAGCTTCTCCAGCCCTTGGCAGAGCCCCCTGTGCTCCACACCTGCCACAGGCACTGCTCGAGGGCACGGTGCCCAGCAGGATCCCTTTGGGATCTCCCTGCCTTCCACTGCAACCTGGGAACCAGGCCCTTTCCTCTCTAAAGTTTCCTTTTCTAATTCCATCAACCACCAGGGCTATTCAGAGTCATGACTCTGTCTGGAAATTTCCTAACAACTATTCTAGCTATTTATTATGAAATGTTACAGCAATAATTTCAATCTTTTCACCCTGCTAAGAAAACATTTTACAAAATCCATACTCCTCAAAGTGCTCTGCAGCTGTGCCCCAACACCACCCAAACCATCCCACACCAGTGAGCCAGGGGATGGCCAAACCCACCTGGCCAACCTTCAAAGCCTCGTGAAATAAAGTTATCATTTTCTATCATGCAATTATCTCTATTTAATGAAAGGAAATGTGCTGCCGTTGCTCCTATTTGAAGATTGTTTTTGTTGATTTAAGGTAGAAAGGTACATAAAAAACCAGAGTCCAAAAAAAACTCCTTGGGGCTTTTGCCCCAAGTGTGGGTTAAGCTTAAAAGATACAGGTCGGCAACAAAGAAAGAGTGATTTGAGTATTTGTGCGAGGTTGAGCTGACATTTCACGTGAGACCCATTTTAAGGGGGCTACAAGGTGCATTTCCAGGGCATCAGTTCAAGAGCTGTATGTTTTTCTTTAATTTCTGAAAGGGTTTTTGACACAATAGTTCTGTGATTTCTTGAAATTTTTTAGTTAGAACTGAGCCTAGAGCTGGGAGTCTCATAACTGTAACTCAGAAACTGGATTTGGAGCTGAAAAACAATTCAAGGTGAAAGAAATTTTTTTTTTTTTTCCTTTTCTTTTCTTTTCTTTTTTGTTGAATTGGCTATACTTGGTGATAACTCTTGACTTATTCTTCTGTGCTGCTGCAATAAGCTATGTTCTGGGGACCTGCTTTGGTGACTAAAAAGATAAGTCTCTTGTTGGGAAGAAAATTGCCACTCTGACATAAATCTTTGGAATAGGAGTTTACAGAAAAGTGGTGTATATATATGAAACAACAAAAAAAAGTTCAAATATCCCAAGCAAAACAAGCACAATAGAAGAGGAGGAAAGATTTGCATTGCACCAACCAGAAAGAGTGTATAATAATGACAGGCCTTATTTCTGAATGCCATTTGGGGTTTTACCTAGACCTTGAAATGCGCAGCTCCCAAATTTTTTGCCAGCAGAAAGCCCCCAGGTTAACGCCTCTCCACCCTGTGAGCAGAGTGAAGAATGAATTTTTTAAAAATCTAAAATCCCTTGTTTTTTCTCTTCTTCTTCTTCTAGTTCCTGTTTATATTTCAGGATTCCTGCATAAATATCTGTGGATGAAAGTGATCTAATTACAGGACTTGAGATGCTCTAAGTGTCAGATGTAGCCTGTGTTGCTGTATAACATCATTTAAGGAGTCAGGTAGATTACAACACCCCCAGATTATAAGAGAAGCCACTGGCAGGAGGTTCTAGGCCTTGATTTGTAGCATTACCTAATGTACCTAACCTGCCCACCCACAGCAAATATCCAGGATTCTCCTTTTCCCTCTCCTGAGGCACTGAGGTACCAACAACAGGTACCTCAGGTAGGCAATTTCCCCCACAAAGTTTAACTGGTGTGACTGACAGCCTAAAAGCACTTTATTTTCTGGCCTACTCAAAACATATTCACTGCAGTGGGTCTCATCCTACCTGGCTGCTGTGTTTAAAATGCCTCAGGGTGTATTTTGCTTCCAATAAAGCACATTAGACCTGCTTAGCTAAGAAATAGAGCTGCTAATCTTGGCAACGCTGCTGATTGCGCACGGCCTGTGCACACCTCATACAAGGTCAATTAAATTTACAAAGCATTTCAAAATTACCCGCAGCCAGCAACAAAAACGAGCTTGGCAACATCTGGATGGCTGAACTTGATGCCTGATAAATCCATCCTTTCTGCTTTCTTTTCAGCTCGTTCAGAAGGTGCGATGCATATTTCAGAAGGGAGAAGTTCACTTATCACGTTTTATGTGCTTGAAAATTGGAAGGTCCTCACAGTTGTAGTGATGCTGATTTTTTTTTCTTTTTTTTTTTTTTTTTTCCTTAATGGTGTCATTGCAGATGATGCTTAAAATAAGCAAAGCTTCTGCATTACTCTCATTGCTGGTCTTCCTTAGGAATTAAAACAGAGAAATACCACACTGGTTCAAGTAAACAAAACAAACAAAAAAATACACAAAACCCCTCAAACAAACAAAAAAACCCAAACAAATAAACAAGGAACTCATTAAAACAACAAAAAACCCCCAAACCCCACAGAAAATGATGGTCATGTTTGTGCTTGGCTGCTAAATCAAGCCATGAATTTTAAAGCTATTTATGATCTACTGAATGCTGTGATTTTTTTTCCCCCTGCCTCGTCATGTAATAAAGATAGGATGGAGAAAAGAGAAAAGTAAAGCGTCTGCTGAGAACTGCTCTTGCATTCTGGTGTAGTTTTCATATCTGACACAAGCCATTGCTCTAAATGTGTATAAACATTTGTGACAGCCTTGGCCTTGTATTGTGAGGACTTTTGGGTTCGTCTGTTGATTTCATTGGAAACTTCTTCTTATTTTAATTCAGTGAAACTTATCTTGTGAACAAGGGAGGACAGAAATGGGCTGGTAAATATTTAAAAGGTTTTGGAGGATGAGCTTTGAAGACAGAAGCTGTGGCTGCCCCTGGATCCCTGGAAATGTCCAAGGCCAGGTTGGACACTGGGGCTTGGGGCAACCTGGGATAGTGGAATGTGTCCCTGCCCATGGCAGTGGTGGGACTGGATGAGCCTTCAAACCCAAATAATTCAGTGATTCTATCATTTTACTTCTACAGCACTCTCTAAACTCAGAACAGAAAGAAAACCTGTGACAACCATCCCTCACTGTGACCAGGATGAGAAAAAACCCCCCCACAGAGCAGAGCATTTAATGTCAGAGGAACAGACCGAGTCACTGCAGTTGAATTTAATGGTGGCATTTCCAAATGGAAAAGCTGCAGGGTGAGGAATTAAGGAATATTCTTCTGGAAGAAGGTTTTGTGTGTTTGTCTGCCTAAATATGTGTAACAGCGGTGTATTTTCTATCGTAATGCAAGTGAGTAGCAAGAAAACCTTCTAATGGTGTGTAATGCCTATTAATGTGGGTAAAAGCAAGAAATGGGAATGATGAAGCAGATCCTGTCTTCACAAAGAACTGAAAAGACCCTTTGCTGGTATTTTTCCAGTTATTGAACCATCAGGTGTGACTGTAAAACACAAAATATGGAAGTCCAACAAATGTCATACTAAGTACTTTCCAAAGACGTGATTGATCATCAAATTCCAATAACAGTTTAGGTGCTTAGTTGATATTGAGATTAATATACAGCTTGCTGCAGCAAGAACCTCTTCAGTTTCTGACCTTGGCTGGTAGTAAAATCCAATCGATATTTAGACCAAGCAAGACTTCCAGAGAGGATACATTGAAGACATTAGTTTTCTAAAAAAATACTGTCATCAGCTAGAAAATCTAATCCTCTGTGAAGAATATGGTGGAAGGGAATTGGGTAGCAAGCCAAAAGAAAAAGTGAATATTCTCCTGAACACAAGCTGGTTTTACTCCAGCTCTGGTTTCCTTCTTCTGGTTTTATGATTTTCTACTCCCACTTCCTTCCCATGGAGAAAACTTTTAGCTCCTGTGTAAAGGCAGGAGTTTGCTTTGCCAGCCTGGTTAGAGGACACTGAATCAACGATGTGATGTAACGTATGTCCAGCCAAGACTAACCAGTGCATCTGAAATTTCAAGCTGCCGGGTGCATTTTACAGACAAACGTTTCATGGGCCAGGAATTATTCCAGGGAATACTCTGTGGGAAAAGACTCACAAATTTTCTGCTATTTCTTACCCAACTTTCTCAATATCAAGCCTGCTGACATTGTTAGATAAATGCAATTAAGTAATACTTATTTTTTAATTGAAATAGTGTTTTTATCATACATCTTATGCCTTTTTTTCCTCCTATGCATTTCAGCCATATCTACAAAAAAATAGAAAATATATTGCTAAAATATATAATGTTTGGCTGAGTTTTATTTAATTAGTCTTTCCAATGTCTCTGGTACCTTAGTTAATTTTCCCAAGCACATGTTAGGTTGGGGGAAGATTAAATCAAAAGGATTCAGTCCAGTCTGATCTTGGGCAGATTTTATGCTGATTGTTATACTTTGCATGCAAAACCCTGTCTCCAAAACACCTGTGATATCCTTTTCCAGGCACATGATGGAGGTCACATGGAAAAAAAATACTGTCCTAAATGGTTTCTCCAACAAGATTATTTTCCACCAATAGAATAAAGAAAGCTTTTTTTAAAAAATTACTTTAAATTTCATATATGCACATATACATATCCATTAAGGTTTGTTTGACTGTAGGGTTCCCATGAATATAATGATTTATTAAGTCTTGTCCAATGTCTTGACAGAAAAATCAATCCTTGAGAAGCCGTTTGGAATTTTGAGAGCCATTTATAAAATCATAATAATTTTATCAGACTTAGTCCTTTCCCGACCCTCACCTTGCCTGCACCACAGTTGCCAAAATCCCTTGCAAGATATTTTGAGTTTTTTTGTCTCTAATTCTCTGCTCCATCTGGGATTAGGTGCTGGATGTGCAGCTTCACCTCTTGCCCACCAAGCGAGGCTTAGTCAGGTAACCTCACCTCCCCAACCCAAACAGAGCAGAATGGCAAGAAATCCTCAAATGAAGCTTATGCAGGCAAGGAATCCTCAAATGAAGCTTATGCAGGCAAGGAATCCTCAAATGAAGTTCTTCAGTTGTGAAATCGGCTTTTTTTATGTGATGTTCTGCCAAAACCCAGACTGAGAGCGCTGAGAAAATTCCAATTTCTCCAGGCTACCTGAGGAAGGGGAAGAAGGGTGAGCCATGGGCAGTTCAAGAGACACGTGAAGAGCTATGAGCAGAGATAAACAGAGTATTTTGAGAACAGCTCGTTCTGCTCTCCTGCCACGGCTTGGCTCGGGTTTGTAGGACAAGCACAATGTTTTCATTTCCTCTCTTTTATGGATTGTCAGTGGGTGAGGTTTATTTTCACATCCAGCTGCCTCCTGACAAGCGGAGAGGAATTTAAGGAGCTACTGCTTTCAAGGGCTGTGTGCTTCCCGTAAGGAAGATGCTGAGAGGGGACATCTGCCACTCCTGTCCTCCCCTGCCCTCACAAACCTCCACCTGGCACCTTGAACCAAGGCGGTTTCAAGAAAAAGAAGGAAAATGTGAAAACTGTAATTTTGTTTCTCTTCGGACTCATGAATCTAAAAGTAGCTCTGAATAAGGACTTTTATATAGGTAGATTTCTACGAATAATACTGTCATTTTTATTATTATTAGAAATAATAATATAATTTTTATGAATAATCACCTAACGCCTCTGGCCAGAAAAACGCCGCCACTCGCACACCTTTCCTTAATGGAAGGCAGGTTTCCTTGCACCGCTGGGCAGTGAAAGCTCTGACCCACATTCGGCACGCGCCGGAGTGAAAATGAGTCAAAATAAGTGCAGCAAACACAGCTGCTAAATCACCACCTCTTCCCATCCCATTCCCTTCAGTGGAGAGCATCAATTACGGGTAAGTACAAGATTAGTTCAAGAAGAGCAGCAGAGGGATGGAGGCTGGAGCTGCTCTGTGCTTTGGAGGACACGGGGATTGTGCTCAGCACACATCTGCAAGGCTCCCCCTCTTAAATCAAACCCTGCTCCGCTGCACCATCCTAATTGTTCCAGGTGTTGTAGTCAGTAAACATTTGCTCAGGGTTTTATGTGTGTACTGTACTTGAAGATTTGTTTTCTATTTGAAATACTTTGAATTTCCTTCTGTCTTGGTAACTGGAAGAAAAATTAACTCTGATAAACCTGCTTGGGATCACGGGTTGTTCGTTAAACCTTTCCTGGTATATTTTTCCATATGATTTGATTTTGTGATGTTCTCACACCAGTGATAACTCCCTGCCAGTAAATGAAACCAAAAAGGAACGTGGAGTGGAGCTGCACAGACACTGCAAGATTCTGGTCGTAAAAAAAAAAAAAAAAAAAAAAAAAAAAAAAAAAAAAAAAAAAAAAAAAAAAAAAACAAAAAAAAACAACAACAGAAAAAAAAAGAGAGACAAAAGTGTTGGATGGCAAATGATAAGAATACTATCAAATTTAAGAATTCTTTACATAGATCATTTCTGAGTTAAGCTTTTTTACATTGCAGTATAGATATGGAATAAAATGGAGTCTAACAGCAAGGATAATACCTGTAACTCTTCTGCAGTACGTGCACAGGAACTTAATCTCTATTCTGCTATAGAGCTTGTTTTCAATCTGAATTTTTAGTTTTATATTCATTGATTCTATAACGAATAGAACAGTAAGAGCCAGTACGCTCAGATGGTCAACTATGTCCAACATAAATCTGTTGTGGTTTATCTGAAATGTTCTCTTTTTTTAATCAGTTCATCTCTCCCCTCCACAAAGAGCCTGGAAAAGGGGAGACATCATCAGCTCATTCCCAGGACAATCTTTTTTCACATTCAAAAATTCAAAGAGGATACAAATAAAAGATAATTGAGTCCTATCCAAAACTGGATTGAATTTGGGAATTTTGCAGCCACATTCTTGCGTTCAGTCCAACTACAACCCAGCACTGCCAGGTCCCCATTAAACCCCATCCCCAAGTGCCATATCTACTTGATTTTTGAACACTTCCAGGGATGGTGACTCCACCCCTTCCCTGGGCAGCTTGAGCCAGCGTTTGACAACCAACCCTTCCAGTGAAAAAATTCCCCTCACATCCAACCTAAACCTCCCACGGTGCAACTTGAGGCCGTTTCCCCTTGTCCCCTCCCTTGTTCCGTGGGAGCAGAGCCTGACCTGGCTGCACCCTCCTGTCAGGGAGTCAGAGATGGGGAGAAGGCCCCCACTATTTGTCACACATTGCCTGGCAGGCACCAGCCCCAAGCCACACACACAGCTGAGCAGCAGGGACCTGAGGAGGAAGGACAAATCCCAAAGAAGCTTTGGGGTGAAAACCTGGCAGAACTCCTCACTGCCCGCAGCTTTCAGCCCATTCCTGCTCCAGAGGGGGAAGGCAGCTCCTGAGTCCCCCACAACTCTCCTGGCATGGATGTTTTGGGGTTCTACAGCTTCAACCCTCTCCAGCTGGGAAATCCCACTGCCCCAAGGGTACCCTCTGTGTCTGAGCCACCTCCCAGCCCCTCCAGCGTGGTTTTGCATCAGGCCACCACTGCCTGGCCCTCTGGAGAACAGGAGCCACAAACCCCCAGCAGCTCAATGTCTGTAATGACTCCTCCAAAGCTCTTTCTAGGTGATCAGCTCCTGTAAAGGTCTGCTGGTAATGTGTGGAGAGGGTACATTACCGTCATCCTTGTGGAATTCCTGATTCCTTTTTATACACCTTTTTTCTCTTGGGGGCACTGGGAGATTAACGGGAGGTGTTAGTCTGGAGCCTCTCGCTGAGCAGAGGCTGCAATCCTTTCTCTGCAGACATGGAAAGAGCTGCAGCCTGCTGGTTCAAGGCTGGATGTCTCCCTCCACCCCTCTGCGGTTCAGAGGGTGGCAAAGGGGCAGGGAAAGTGAATTGAAATCTCCTGGAAATGGTATAAAAGGAAGGGACAAGATTCTAAATAGCGTAAACCAGCAAAGAGCTTTAATGGTCAGGTATCATCACAAACCCCTCTGAACCAAGCAGGGGAGAAAACGTAGGAGGTTACTTGATTTGTGAGCTGCCCACATCAGTGAAATGCTCCTGGTGACACCTGGGAGGAAGGCTGGGTGAAGCGAGTGATTTCTCCGCATAAAGCAAGCTGCAGCCCTAGATTTGGGACCGCTCTTCCCATGAAACTCAGCCCAAATGAAAATTGACAAAGATTGAGTAATTTGCCCAGTAATGATAAAGCTCAAGTAAGTGTCCCCAGTGCAGTTTTTTCTGGGCTGTGGCTGACACAGCTGCCACACTGCTGCTTTTCCAGCAAATGCTTCCCACTGCAGACAGCGCTGCCACCAACAAAACAATCTTCCAGAGATCATGAAATGTTAAGGAGTTCATTTGTTTAAAGCATTATGAAATAGTTCCCTGGCAGATCTCACTCTTTAATTTCCTGCACCGGGGCTGAGGTGTGGGACACCAATACTGATAGATCAGATTAACACCTCTGACGCTCAGGCTTTTCCAGCTGCACAAAACATCAGCGCCGTTGCAGTATGAGCTCTGGGGTATGGACCTGTTGCTCCCAGAGGACCTGAACAAACTAATATAAAGCAAAAAATTACAAGCAATTCCTTCCAACAGGGAAACCAAGCTGCCTGGGTTGATAATTTGCCCTATTTTGGGGGGAAAAAAAAAATAAATAAAGGAATAGACTTTTTCTTCTTTACCTTCTCAATGAATTCCACTTAATCTCTTCAATGCAAGGTTTCCTACAAATCTTCTAAGTGCAGCAAAAATGTGTGAGTATGGTGGCTAAAATTAATCGCAAGTTGGACACTGCCTTGCAGTGATTTCACAACCAAGGCCCAGTAAATGCAATTTGTGTCATTATCAAGGGAAGAACTTTTGGCACATTATTGGATGTGTTACACACCAAGTGGTGCTATTTAAATCAGCTTTTATTTTGGGTGAAATAACAGATTGGCATGGCAAATACTCCACATATCACAGCTGCACCTTCCAGTTCTCAGACCTTGGGTGCCCAAAGGGGCTCCAGGAGAGCTGGAGAGGGACTGGGGAAGAGGGATGGAGAGACAGGACGCAGGGAATGGCTCCCACTGCCAGAGGGCAGGGCTGGATGGGATTTGGGGCAGGAATTGTTCCCTGTGAGGGTGGGCAGGCCCTGGCACAGGGTGCCCAGAGCAGCTGCGACTGCCCCTGGATCCCTGAAAGTGTCCAAGGCCAGGCTGGACAGGGCTTGGAGCTCCCTGGTCTGGATGGGCATGTCCCTGCTCATTGCAGGGAGTTGGACTAGATGAGCTCTAAAAGTCCCTTTCAACCAAAAATATTCTGTAATTCTAAGATTTTTATGCCTCAAAATGATTTTTTTTTTTTTTTTTTTTTTTTTTTTTTTTTTTTTTTTTTTTTTTTTTTTGTAAACACAATGTCATTTCATGAGATCCTTTTCCGACACACACGTGGTGGTGGAGCAGCAATTCCCTGCCTTGCCAAAACCTTGTGATCCCTGAGAATTCTGGCTGTGATCTCTTTGTGTTCTCACCAACCCTAAAAACAGCGGCTTCAGCCACTTTGTTACACAGAGGTTGAGTTTTTTGAAATGTGGTTGATGTGAAAATATCCTTTGCTTGCAGGACCTGGATTAAAAAGGCCTGGGGGGAGTCCAGCCACTCTCTGGGATGAGCAGAGGGAACTGAGTGGGGCAGAACTGTCCTAGGCTGTCAGGGAAAGAGTAAGGGATGTCCAAAATCAAGGGGAGGAAATGCCCGAGAAGAGCTTGTGAAATGGCAATTGGATTTATTCAGTGAACTGGAACTAAGACTTTTTGTAAAGGCTTTCAGTTAATCTTGTGTGAAAAGCTCCACGTCTCAATACAAATGACTTCTGGAAAGAGCTACAAGTCAAAAGCGCTTTACACCAGTGCAATTCCATGGGAGCAACTCTGATGGCCTCGGAACAGCCACAGCCCAGAGCTGCACCTACAGAAACCCAGCAAGAGGAGGAAAGGGACCCTCAAAGCACCAAATCCCCTTCCTTCATCCCAATCCTTTCAAAATCATAGAGCAGAACGTTGTCCGTGGGCACACTCAAAAAATGCTCACTCCCTGCCAGAACAGCAGCTTCTATTTGTAATGAAATAGCAGCAAATAAAACAGGGGAATGCACAGAAAGTATCTCTCAACATCGATGCGTTGATGCTATTTTATCAGTTGGGGTTTTTTTCTGTTAAAACCGTTGGTGTTCTCTCAATATTATTTGCTCTACAAACCCTCCACGAAGGAACCTCATGTATGGAGATATTTGGTGTGGACTTTCATTTTTGTCAGTGCTGCAGCTTCGTTCTCATAAAATCAAGTTAATTGATGGTTCCAAGCCAAGTTTTGTGCCAAAACTAAGTCCGCTGCATTAAAGCATGGTCTAAATAATTGCCCTTCCAGCTGGGCTGTCCCTCCTCAGTATCAATACCTTTTTTATTTTTTATTATGCACAAGTAAAGAATTAGATCCACCACTCACTGAAAAATTTAGGAGCTGATTTCCCCTATTTCTCAGAAAGAGGAAAGCCCGTCATGACTACCAGCTACTCCATGTCATTTTTACAGGACAGCAATTAGTCTCTGTAATGGAAAAGGAAAAATGCTATTAATTCAACCAGTATATTACATATTAATTACCAAGGTTATTGAAATAAACTTTTTTTTAAAATAATATCAAGGAAGTAATTTAAAAAGTTGCTCTGTACATAACACTTTCAGATCCAGAATGAGAAATGTATGTGACTACTAGGGGCCAAAACATGGCACATTTAATTTAAACCCTGGCAGCAAGGGGCAGGTTCCATTGCAGCTGTAATAAATTACATACAAGTGCTACAGAACAATAACAAAAACTGTGAGCCATCCATTTCAGTACCATTTACAAGAAATCAATATCAATACTTAATGCAATACTGGTGAAAAATGAGCAAAGATACAGAAAGCATAATAAACCAGTAATGAAAGACCTTGCAGTGTTTCACTTTGGAAGAAAAAACTAACTGTCTATATTTTCATGTAGAGGGATATTTCACTGAGGCAATGTGCTGGAGGTATGAGTGTTTTGCAGATCTAAGTTTAAAATAACCTCTTTATTAAATTAAAAAAAAAAAAAAAAAAAAAAAAAGTTCCTTAAACTGTGGATTACTAGCTTAGGAGAGCTCATACATATGGAAGGAGGCATTTCATCTTCCCATGGTCCTGGGTATTTTTCATGGGATTGCCTTGGATCAAACACCATTCCTTCACACACCTCTCTGGAGGCACGGGCCACTTGCTTCCCACAAATGGAGATGTTCCATTTTGGTGGTGCTGGCTTTAAACATTCTACCACCAGTGAAGTAAGCAGGATACTCCATCAGGCAGCCCCGTCTCCTGCGCTGGTCTCAGCCTCCTCTGAGAAAAATGCGTCCTCATGCCTTTCAGAAAGGATCTGTTCCCAGGTGGAAACGTGGGACAAAATAATCCTGAAAATAACAAGTGTGAAGTCCCCGTCGGGCGAGGCGAACGCGAGTGAATTGCCATTTGTCACCACAGGTACCATCCTCGTCCACACAATCACCCTCAGCCCTTTGCTCTCCATCAACCTAAAAGGCTTTTCAGGAAAGGTTCAGCTCCCCCAGGTTTTCCTTCAGCTCTCCTGGATTTTCCTTCAGCTCCCTGTATGCCTCAGAGGACAGAAAGAATTAAAAAATTTGGGGAATTATGGTGTCACTAGGTGAACTCTAATGCTAAATATAAATAGTAGATGCTTTAAAATAGCAAGAAAAATAGCAAGAAATTAATTACAGTGAATCTACAGGTAGGCAAACCATTGATAAATATACAGACAGATAAAACCTCCTTTGCCATCACTTTTTTAATCATGCCATTCTTCCTCATTTTTCCTCCTGGGGTTACTCCACTGTCTGCCACAGCAGATTACCGTCAAGCAAAGGACATCTAAACATTTTTGGGGCCATCAAACCTCTCCTTTACTATGATCAAAACAAAATTAACAATTTACTTCCAAAATGGCTCGTAAGCCTCTTGGAACAGATGGATTCCAAAAGCATCCTGCAATAGAGCGTTCAGTCTCTAGCACCTAATGACAAAATATGCTGGTATTAACTGTAAGAAACAAATTTTCACAATTTAGTGCCCCAAACCAAAGTTCTGCTGCACCACTGCCCCATCCAGTAGAGAGCTCCACTAATTATATGTGCAGGGAAAAAAAAAACCAACCTGACTTAATAAAACAAAAATTACTGATATTCAGACAATCATGTCTCAACAATAAATAGCTTGGTCCAGCTGCTGTGTTCATACTTGTGCAAGTATAAAATGCTTTTCACTGGAATATATCAAGGATTTGCTTGCTATCATTTTCAAAACTTGAAGCTTGATTTGACAACTTCTCCCTCTTGAGTACAACCACAAAAATCTAGGATTGAAGCTGAGTTCATCCTTCATTCACACTGAAACAACCTTGTGGGGATGATTGGGTCATTTTATGCAAAGAATACTGTTTCACATGGGATTTTCACCACCAGCAAAAGCACAGGAATCCAATGGACCAAGCAGAAATATTTCACAGCCCTCAGACACGTTGAAGCTTTCCACAGAACAGTGGGAAGACGAGAAGGGTTTAGTGAAACAATAAACAGGTGTAATTGCGGAAATTAAGGATTAGAGATCCGGTGAAATGTTCTGGTAGGAACTGATGGAGATGTGGAGTCGTGTTCAGTCAAAGGAGGTGCCTTGGATGGTTTTCCAGGACTGCAGACAGCTGTAGTCCTCTTGCTAGGCTGGATTTGGTGAGAGGTGAGGGTGTCGTGCAGCTCTTCCAGCCACCACCAGCATCAGATGCTGAGGGGAAGGTGACAGTGCTGGGCATGGCTGCTCAGGCCATTTTTCTCCTCGTTCTTCACCTCAGACAAGGGGCAGAGCTATTCCTGGCTGTCCTGATAAGAACAAAAATAATCCCACACACAACACGGCAGTGAGAGCTCCTTCCCAACAACCACATGTGAGGATTTGCCATCTGCTGCACGGTGCACAGGATTCCATTTTCTTACCTGGGTAGGATTTTGTATTTCCCCACACCAGTGTGATTTCAAAGCAGAATTCAGTTTATTTCTGGTTTTGGGTTTTTTTTTTGTTTTGTTTTGTTTTGGTTTGGTTTGGGTTTTTTTGTGTTTTTTTTTTGTTTGTTTGTTTGTTTGTTTGTTTGTTTGTTTGTTTGTTTTCCCCCATTAGGAAGTGTGAACTTGTCTTCCAACACTACAGAATAGCTCAAGGAAGACTAAATCCAGTGTCAGTATATGGAAAGAGCAGTTGAGCTGCCCTTTTGGACTCAGACAACCTTTTGGGGTTTGCTCATGTAGTTCCACAGCACCAGTTTAAAGTGGCACCCGACTCGGCGAGATGGAGAACAAGGTCACTCAGGGGGGGTTTTTGTACTTGTTCATCCATCACAGCACAGCACAGTGCTGGGGCCAGTGCTTCTATGTAATAGCAAATGGGAATGGAGAGCAGAAGGGCTGTGGGTTGGGTTTGGATGCCACACCTGCCACCCAAGCGGTTCAAAAAACCAAATTTTTCCCCAAGGACAGAGGCTCCAACAGGAGGGAACCTCAGGATCAGCCCCTGTTTTTACCAGCTCTGCTAGTATCAGCCATATGCATTCTTTCCCCAAAAAAAATCCCAGATAAAGGATACAAAAAATCCATTTATAGGCACAAAATAAGAGCGCCATCTTCTATAGAGGATTTTGCCTGTGTTGAGGAGCAGTTGTCACAGACGGATGGTGGCACTGACAGATGGCATCCAGCACTCCTCAGATGAGAGCAGGGTTCTGTCCAGAACACTTACAGCTGTGTAAAAGTCAGTGGGAGTCTGGATTATGCGCAAAATTAACAATCATTGGGGAATGCAAATACTCTCAACATTACTTCCACTAATCAGCTTTTAAACATACCCCCTCTCTGGGAGGAAATCAATTTTTTTTTTGCAAGTAATACCAGGGATTCCTATTACATGTTATGAGTTAAGTCTAACTGATTAATCCCTTAAGTAAAATTCCTTTCTTTAAATTAATTCAGCGCTTTCTGCTGCCGTTCAGTGGTTTGCCTGAGGACATCACATTTATTTGCTCACTCCTACCTGCCCAGGCACACCCACTCAGCGCTATAATGCCCTTAAATGGGTGGTATCTTGTTATAATTGCAAGAAATGTATTGCAGCAAACTGTCTGTCTCACTCTTTAGATCTGTTTTTCGTCACTGAGTCCGACTATCATTTAAACACGATTCTAGGTGAACATCACCAGAAGGAACTGAATCCCCCTGAAGCTAATGCGGCTTGGCGCTGATTTCAAGAGGCTTCGAGTTTAGACCTTAATGAAATGATTTTTTTAATATTTTTTTTTTTCCCTTGAATCGTCCTGTTAAAGCGATTCTCGACTTTTACTGCAAAGGAGAGGCTTTGGGGAAAGGAGAAGTTCCATACCCAGTAGATGGTGCTGTAATCAAATCCTAAAACCTGTTACGCCGGAGCCGCTCTGCTACAGCATCCCGGCAAATCTCTGCGATTAATAAAGCAAGCGTGTTTATTTTAGACACGTGTCGTTGTGTTTAAAACACTCTTATCAATCCGGAGCAGCACTTGTCCAGGCAGTCTGCTGAAACAATCCCAAGGAAGGTGTTGGTGTGGGTTTTCGATATATTGCAGAAAAGGGGTTGGGATTTTTCCCTCGTTTCTCTCTGGCTCTGTGGTCCAGGACTGTGAGATCCTTTGGCTCCAGCACAGGGAGGGCACATCTCTCATTTTGGGGAAGCAAAGCAAAAATCTCTCCATCGGCACTATCTAGTGCCTTCCAGCCTGGGGTCAGATTTCACAGAGGCAGAAATGTGATCTGTTGATAAGACAGGAAAGGAATATCACTTCCCAAGTGAATAAATTGTAAGTATTTTGTTCTTTAAAAAAAAAAAACACAATCTTTGGATTTCTTTCAAACTCTTTGACTGTGTTGCTACAGTCCTCCGCCACCTGCACTTGCATATCTGATCCTCAAATTCTCCTATTTTGTGACTGGAACTGAATACAATGGTCGTGTCCTGAGATCAGCCTTTACTTTTTCTCCTCTACAACCTCCACTAAAGCTCACTTCTGTTGATAACCTTTGATCTCCTCTCCATTTATGCTCAACTTTTGAATGGTGCACACACCTATGTGGTATTGCCAGTTCTCCCAAGAGGGAAGGCACCCTCTTGGCAGGCACGCCTAGCAGAATAACCCCTCCCAAGGAGCTGGAGGGAATTCAGCGCTGGGGAGACAGGTCCCTCGATGGCACAGTGACCCTGCAGGCAGCCAGGGACCAGAAGGGACTGGCAGAAAACCATGGTGGCAGCTGCTGGCCTTGTTTGAGAATTTAGTTCCATGTATAGATTTTTTTTTTTAGTTTGGCCTGAAAGTCAGTTTGGACAGATGTCCTTTCCAATGGCAGCAGCAACTCTGCACAACTTTCCTGGGATAAGACCTTGATTTTAGACAATATTTCAAGCACAGAAGCAGATTTTCATATGATGAAGTACCTTACAGGCTCTTACTGCTCATTGCCACCCTGAGCCCTCTGGAATGGTCAGGAAAAGCTGCAGGAGGACTGATCATCCCTGGGATCAGCTCTGGAACTCTGCACCCCACAGGAGTCAAAGCACTTCTAAACAGAGTCCTCACGCACCCCAGAGGCAAATTTAGTAAAACACTTGGGTAAATAAAATGCTCATGGATGTTACATGCCTTCATATGTGAACAGCTGAAGTTCAAGAAAACTAAATCAAAACAACAACAACAAAAAATCCTATAAATCAAGTTTCCTGCAGCTTTCACTTGTGCAGAGGTTTGCAGCAAACATTCCTTGGGCTGCAGAATTTCATTTAACACACGGCTTTTAAATAAGAAATAACAGCAGGAGGAATTTATTTACTTCTTAGAGCACGGAAGCCCCTTCCCAGAATTATTAATGTGACAATACCCACACATTCAGGGCCACGTTCCAGCCTCGAGTGCACACGTGTGTCTGCACTGAAGTTAGCAAAAGCTGCACAAATATATCCAAGGAAAGACTTTCCCCCATCATAAATTTTTCAGAAAATGTAATTATTATGTATGATAATTTTAGCTAATGAATACATTTGTATGACTCATTCATTATGTATCAGTCATTTATAAGGTGTTCACAGCATGTTTTATTAATTATTATTAAAACCTTGGATTTATTTTAATTCATGTTTCATCGGGGTTACCTCTTTGAAATGCCACAGAATTTCTTTGGAGCTAATCTCAGGCTTGATTTCTGCTTCTGTGAGGCTCCAGTCCAGTTTACACAGAAAACAAGAGGAGGATTTCCAAATATTTCAATGGTCTCTAGATCAGGTCGGTTGAACACAAAGGATATTAAGAGGCCACTGGTCTATATCAGGTATATAAATAATTTCTAACATAAAAAGTAAGGGTGAAACTGCCCTCAAGAATCACTGAGCTTTTCCCTCTCCGTGTCCATGGGAATGACCCAAGCTTGTCCCTGGGGTGGGAGGTGGGGCAGGAACCATCACTTCTGTTCTGTGCCTGTGCAGGCTCTGGAGGAGGAGGATCCTTACCCAGAACTGGGACTATTACTGGGTCACTGCCTTCTTTAATTGTTCTACACGAGGATCTGCTTCAGCCCCCTGGTTTCGGTGATGTCTTCCTGCTGGTTATTTTCCTGCAACATTCCGCTGTTGTAATGAAAGCAAACGCCATTCCCTGTGAGATTTGCATTTTCCCTTGGGAGATTTTGTGAAATGCAGCCATTGAAAAATAAAAACAAACAAAAAAACCCGAACAACAACTTCTAATAAACACCTTGCTTATTTACAAATACCACATGGACACAGCTTTATTCCTCCCTATCACCAATTTTGGACCAGACCAAGACAAAAAAGTTAAGAAATTGGGAAAAAGGAAATCCCAAGTCTTTGGCACCGGGAGCCTCTGTCTTTGACCAGAAGCAGCATGAACAGTTTTTGTATAGATCAGTAATATAAAATTGCATTTTGGGGGGGAAAAAAGTAGACACAACTTGCAAAAGGATGAAGGAAAGCTTTGGGAGTGCAACTCCAAACCTGGGGACATAACCAAGAGTTAAACCAAGAGTTAAGAAAGGGCAGGAACTAGACAGAAATCTTGAGGAGAAAAATTATTTTAATTTCCAGAGACTTAAAAAAACCAAACAAACGTTGTTGAGCTATTGAAAAAAAAAAGAGACACACACAGAGATTGAATTTGGCCATGTGCAAAGCAGACTGCAAGAACAGGCTGCCCTTTTAGCCATTGCCCCCAGAAAAAGAAAGGATAAAGGATGCTGGACTGGTAGAAGTCCCAGAGCTGGAAAAGAACACAAGAAGTAACATAGATCAGATTTTTTTATCTTGATTTACTTGGTTTCTTCCAGACATGCCATTGCAGGGCTCACAGGGCCTGGCCCAGAGAGACACCTTTAAAAATGGAGAGGTTTCCATCCATTCCAGTAACCTCTCAGATAAATTCTTGAGACCCACTTTCCATTTCAGTGCGTGGTGCTGCCTGTGCAGAATCTCAGCTGTAATGGGGAGGAGATCCAGACAGTTGTCACCATCCACAAAAAAAAATTGCAAAATATACCTTGCAAAAAGACCAGCTCATTATTAAAGTTATTTTCTTTTCAACGCCTTGATTTCCAAAAGATGTTGAATAATGTTACAGATGTTCTTAATTTTTTACACTTAAGCCACTGATTTTGAAGGCAAAATGAGCAAGTGTATTTGCTCACCACATTCATGTGCTGAAATGCAACTCAAGCTGAATTTTTACTGGTAAATTACAAATCTTGGGGAAAAAGAGGTTTTCTGTTTGGAGCCCTAATGCAGTTTTCCTAAGAGTGGCCCAACAGCATTGCTGTGCCTTCGACCCATTATTCCTGAGGTGCAGAAATGCCTGGTTCCAAATGCAGCAAAATGAAAAATCACAGAGCCTGCCTAACAAATCAAAAATAAATGAAGTAACAACATAAAGGTAAATTTACTGTTATTTATAATTTACCATTTTTACCTTGTTTTCAATTGTCTCTTAGTCCTCTTCATTCGAGGAGCCCATTACATTTTATTATGCTAAACCCTATCTTCTGTCACATAAATTACAGTTAAAGATCTTAATATTAAAGCCTCTTAGCTCCCAGACCATATTTCAGGCTTTGTTCAAACCAGACATTAATGCTGAAATTGAACACAGATCACTTTGTCATCATTACCTATGATCTCAAAAGTATAATACAATCTTTGGTATATATGGCACAAAAATGCTTCTTTGTATAACACTGAATTATGGAGATATATTGATATTCTTAATATTTTGACAAAACAATAAAACTAAGTATGTTAGCTCTTTAGCAGATACCAGCATACCAGCCCAGCTATTCTAACAATAGTTACCGAGGTAAAGGTTTATTTATTCCAGGAAAAATAGGGAATTAATCATGGAGTTATTTTAATCCTAAGTTTTTCCCTGGTATAATTTAGCCTTCCTGCTGGCTGCTACGGGAACTCTCTTGCCAATGTTCATCATCATCTGCCTTGGTTCACAATATGCACCTTTGTTACAGGAACGATATTCTCTTTTCAGTGGCCGTGCCTCCAGCAAGGAGAAACACGGGTGCAGACTGTCTTTCATCTTGTGGTGTGCCTTTTACTGCTGCCCTGGAATTACCCTAAAAGAGGCGTCCATGAGCCTGGATGGGGCTCTGGGTTCTGCACAGGGCTGGAGGAGGGAGCACAGCAACAATCCACTCCTGGTTTGAGCCTGAAACCTGTGCTGCTGTCATTATTATTATTATTATTATTATTATTAAATTTCATACAAACAGAGCCCCATATTTGGTGCTCACCCACCACTCTCAGACCTTTCTAGACACTTTCACCCTGGCCCAAATTCTGTTTCTAGCTATTATCACCTCAATATTATCACCTTGTATAACCCAAATGAATCTGCACGAGGCTGAGGACAAAATATTGCATCTTGCAAAGTTAGTTCTAATCACGAGTAGTCATGAGAGTGTCTTCTGCAGGGTATTTTTACAAGGCTTCCCCTGCATATCTCCTCCAGTCAATGAGAAGCCTTGGATGATTTCTTCCTGCCCTGGAAAATTAAAATTCCCCTGCTGTTTGTAGCACCCCGGCCAGGATCTCCCCCCACCCTGCCACTGCAGCAGTAAGAGGGGCAGCCCTCAAAAAGCTCCTTTTTCATCTCTGGTTCTTCTTCATCTTTTGGAACTGCCCACTACCTGCTCCATTTATCCAGTTACTCCTGATCATTCACTCTCAGAAGCCACCAGGTGTTGTTTTTTTTTTTACCTGCAGCCTGGCTGGGTTTGAGACAGAAGAAATGCTTCTCATCAGTGACTGCTTTTGCCAGCTCACAAATTACACAAAGAGTGAAGATGTGTGTAAAAGAGGTCAGGCTGACATGTCTCAGTCCAAACACACAGAAAAGTTGAATTCACAGCTGTCCAAATGTAAGGAAACTTCCCCCAAAACCGCTCAGTGCAGGTGCTCTTTGGTACATACAGATGAATATTTCTCCAATGGAACACATCCTGCAATGCTTCAAAATATCTCTGTCCACTTGTATTAGAGTTTGGGGCATTGCAACGCCTTTCATTATAAAGAGAGGGTTATTTTTTTAATATATACCTTTTCATTACATCTAGGAGTAAGGTCATGAGTTCTTCTCATGATGGAGGTATAAATATTACATTGTATGGCTGAAATAGTCTGCCTCCATTCCTGGAGAATACCCTTGGGTAAAATAGTGTGTCAGGGCAGCTGATTGCCTGCTCATTTCAGTTTGCTTACTTTTTACAAATAAATTACCGGACAAATGAATAAAAAGAGAGCGTTAACTTCAGACAATCAGATTCATAATGCAGCCCCATTATGGCTTCAGAGCCTTTAAGCCTAAATTAGAGTTATTTCTGAAATTAGCTAATCGGGGTTGTGGCTCATTTCTTTCCTCCCGGAAAGGGTTGGGGGGAACCTTGTAGTGACAGCAGAGATGCAGGAGAAATGGGTTTTGCTCACAGTTCTCCTGTAGGAAGCTGGACAAGGTACCCATGTTCAGGTCAGAATTCCCTCAGCTGCCCTGGGGTGTGGGGAGCAATCCCAGGTGGCTTCGAAGGGAAGATGGTGTGTCACTGTGCCACTGTGCCACCTGTGCACACAGACTTCAGCACACCCACACCTAGACACACTCAAATCCCTTTTCTTCCACTTCTGCCTTCATCATCTTTTAAAATTTTGCCCCTTTTTTGGCATAAGCAATGGTTAGCCTGTGCATAAAATGCTGAATGCCACCGAGTCATTTCAAGCACGAACCAAACTGTAGAGACTCTGCAGTTTTGCATGTTTAAAATTTTTCTCTTTTTTTCTTTTTTTTTCACATTCATATTATTCTGGAGATGTCATTTACTGGTAGATTTTCAAGTACTCACTTTTTAAATAATTTTTACATCCTGTTATTATCATATAAGTGCTAAATGATAATGATTCATCTGTTCATTTCAGTAGATACACATTTGTTTGCTGAATGGTTATTACCTAAGAGTTGTTAATTATATAAGATAATTTTGTGCAAGTGTTGGCCTCTAAAAAATAAACTCTCTCCCTTGTGGGTTTTGCCCCACAAGAAAGTATTTGGGTTTGATTTTTTTTTTTTAACTTTTGTTTTGTTCTGTTATTTCTTGTTCACAAGTGAATCAAGTGATTGATTCATTTGAGTGAATGAAAAATGCATCATAATTGGTGCAGTCTGTCCAGCCTGAATTATGTGCTGCTGGCACAGGCACAAGTAAATAATACCTCATCTGTTTACTGCTCTGCTCAGCCCTGCCAGTGGAACCAGTGGCTGACGAAAGAGAGAGGAAATCCTCAGTTTGCAGGGAGTGGGAGCCAGGAGGGGGCAAACAGCAATTATGTGTCCAAAAAGGGAGCTCAGGCAAATTTTGCCTGGCACTCTGTAAGGCTGATAAAAGCAGAGTTTTCCTTCTCAGACTGATTTAAAACTGTCCCTTTGGGAAGGCTCTGTGTGTGTGAGAGAGAGAGAGAGAGGAGGGATATGCCTGCACTGCCAGCAGTGAGGTGTCCTCTCCTGGTGGGATCCTCCAACATGCAGTGCTCAAATGTGGAAAGGAGCAGAGCACGAGGGGAGCTTCAGGCTCTGAGACATCAGCTTTGAGACATGGAAACAGCCGTAGGACGGTTTTCCTGTGCTCCTCTCTTCCCAAGGCTGGGGATCCTTGCTCTGTGAAGCATGAAGTGCTCCCATGCATGCTGAGGAGGTTTGTTTTCATTTTGTTTTAGTTTTTTACCTTGAACAATGTCAGTTCTCAGGTTTACACGGATAAGGCCACGAATCTTTACGGAACACCTTTACTGTTTCTGTGAATATTTACGCACAGCCTCTCTTTGCATCCCCTGGTCTTGTGGTTCAGTCCTTCTTCCCCAGTGGAAGAATCTTCTACTCTGAGGCTGAGCTTAAGGAAAGCTGGGATTTATCACAGAATCAGAAAGGTTAAGGGACCTTAATGCTCATTGAGTCCCACCCCATCCATGGGCAGGGACACCTCCCACTGTCCCAGGCTGCTCCAAGCCCCAATGTCCAACTTGGCCTTGGGCACTGCCAGGGATCCAGGGGCAGCCACAGCTGCTCTGGGCACCCTGTGCCACTTCACAGAGAGGTATTTCTTAATTTGATTTAAATATACACCCTGTCAGTGAAATAACTGACATTTTCCATCTAGAACTGATCTCTCAAAATCCTTCACCATGTGGCCGCTGTCCCTCATTCCCATCTGCAAGTGACTGCCCAGTGTCCTGTTGTAATTTATCCTTTTGAAAAACAAGCTGGTTAAAGGAATGTGGAAATATCTAATTGCAAATGACTTCTTTCTCATCTGTGTTTCTGTTCCTGCCCCAGACTATCTCACTGGCTAAACCCCATGGCTGTGCACAGAATTAAAGGACACATAAAACTCACAAAGCCATTTGCTGACAGCTAAAATCATAGACAGAAGGACCAGAGAGGTCTAAAATAAGTGTTTGACCTCAGTGGTAGCAACCCCCAAATTTCTGATGGTGTCAGCAGGTTGAGGGCTCCAACACAGGCTTCCAGAGCTCTGAATGGCTTTTCCCCTTTAAACCACATCAGCATTAGATTTAAAGCCCGAGCTGAAATCCGCAGTAAGCAATGTGATCTGGAAACCTGACTGACTTCAGCCTGCTCAGTGAGGGGCTGAGTCCTTCACATCCACTCTACAAGGAAAAAAAGTTTGCCTCCCTGCTTTTCTCCCATATTTGAACACTGATTGTTTTAAATTCTCAGCTTTAAAATTCAGATCAAGCTTTTACGATTTTTGCTGCCGACCTTCAATTACACCTTTTCTTTTGCAGCTGTCAGATTAAAGTGATTTATGTTCCCTAAAGTTAAAGCGTGTTTCTGACGATTGGGGTAATTATCTCCCAGATAAGAGTCCATCATGTTTAAGACATTTTGTCACCAGCAAGGTGTAATGGCAGCCAGAAGTCACATGAGGACTCGTCTCTTGTGGATCACCTTGGTGGACACCCAGAGAAAGATGCTCTGGTGGGCCCCCAGCTCCCACACAGAGCCAGCACTGCCAAAATTTCTGCCTCTGACCTGCTCTAACCCATAATCTTGCCAGTATAAACATTATTGTCACAATAATATTACTTAAAATTAGCTCTACACTGATCTTTTCTTCGCAAGGCAAGCATGGTTGATGTCATTTCCATGCCAGACAGCTCTTCTTCTATTTGCTCCTCCCCTCAACGGAATTTTATTTGGCAATTAAATAAATACCTCCGTAATTTCACAGACTGAAGGATGTTGGCTTTTTTATTTTGCATTGCATAATTACATTCGCAGAGAGAATATTTTAATGCCCTATATTTTCAATAGAATTTCTTTTTTTAATATAAAAGGAAAATTTAATTTTACTTTGCAAATATAAATTAGATCCAGTAAAATTCAATGAACTGTAAAGTAGATGAAAGGTTCTTTTATATGGAAAATATTCTTTCTATGAAAATTAATTGGTCCTTACTTTAAAATTTTTTCACCAGCAAATATGTGTTCTCTCTGTATAAAGTGTTATCTGGCAGTAAAATTTATTACCACCTGAACTATTCCTCCCCATATTTCAGGACACTGAATATCACAAAGATTGTTCCCTTTTGCTGAGGTGAATGCTTGCTCAAAGCACAATCATTTCAATTTCAAAGTGATGGAAGACAGTAAATGGAAATGCATGAGAAGTTTCAAGAACTGTAGAAAAAAAAAATCACCTTTTGAACTGTTGAATCCTAGCAGCCACATAATAACCTATTTGCTGATTTCAAAGGTGAATTTTCACAGGTAATACCGTGTGGGACACAAATGTGATTTTCCAAGATACTGGATATACAAGAAGAAGGTTCCCAAGAGCTGCAGCCTTGTGTGGTACAAAGGGCTGCGAGCTGATTTCTCAGCAGCTAAAGGATTTTTAAGCCTTGAAACTTCATCCCTTGAAGAAATCGCATTTTCCCACCTTAAACAAGGAACTCTCTTGATGAATAACTGCTGTTGTTTAGGGTTTTTTCTTGTCAAGTTTTAGAACACACTGCTGGATTGATCAAAACTGGTGTTTTCTTGCTCAGAAATCTTCCGGGTGGTGAAGGGCAAAGCAGTGGAAAACTGTTCCATCTGTCCTGGTCATGAAGACTTTGAATTTTAGCTTTTATATTTTTCATGTATTTGAAGTCCTGCAGTTCTTCAGTGTATAACTCTGAACTCCACACACAGTGTGAGCTGCTGCTCTCCCATTTTGGTCAGACACAATTCCTCTCCAGGCCTGGGAATCAAGGACACCTCACTGCCTCAGGCCCTGAGAAATGTAAACAAGAGTGAGTTGTGGGGAGCAAACTTGGGATAACTGTCTTCATTACCTGAAGCTGTAATTGGAAGATTCACCCCCAGTATGGAAATGGACCAAACTTATGAAAGTGTGAAAACCCGTGACCCATCGTCCATTTTTGCGTGTAGCCCCTGAGGGGCTTCATCTGCCCTAAGTGTAACTGGAGGCCCTTCAATAAATATAACTGCTTTTTATTCCCCTAATTTTGTCTGGCCCCTGTTTTAGGCAGCCCCAAAAAGGCATCAGTCACTGCCCAGGAAAATCCCCCCATCCCTCTGCCGATGCTATTCCACGTGAGCCGCACTTTCCTTCCTCGGTGCTCCTCTTGCTTCCTTAAACAAAGACAGGCCATCTAGTCTGGCTCAATTACTCCCTATAATTGCAGAACCCGTGGAGTCCAACTGGGAAACCAGCACGGGGCTGTAAAAATGGTGCTGTGGTAGCAGCCACTACGGGAGGAATAAATCCGCTTTGGAGTGGGAATCCCCTCCGGGACACCTCCCGACGCTGCAGTCATTTTTTTTCCACCCCATAGCTGTGTTTTAGCCATGCTGCAGCTTATGTATCATATTGGAGAGCAGTGAGTTGTGAAGAAATTAAGTTTCTTCTCCTGCTTTTCTTTAAGGCATTTGCTGTTTGTATTTATGGCACAAAGGACAGAAGAGAAGGGAGGCTGCTCCTTCACAGATCTGGCCTTCCATCTGAAGATGGAGAAGAATTTCTTGGGAACAGTTTATCTTCTTAAGACAGAAAACTGCCTTTAAAGGACAAATATTCTGATTATACATCATCTTGGCAACCATTTCAAAATTACTACAAGAAGCCAGAAGTACAGGTTGGTAATCCACAGGACCTGGAAAACTTCGAAGAGATTTGAGGTTGAGGCTGACTGAGATTCATAGATAAACCCATCCTCGTGACAAAACTCCTTCATTATGCTCAATAAAAAGATTGCTGTGCCACAAAGATCGTAGAAATGTTAAGTATTTTCATGGAAGAAAGGCCTAGGCTGAAGCTGGCATGAGTCATCTTTGGGGAATTTGAATTAACTGAGCATCCTATGCTGGAGAGAGTGGATTTCTGTTCTCTGCTAAGTTGTTGCCACATGATGACCCTTTTGTGATATTTTTGTGGTGATTTCCTTTTTCCTGAGAATTCGGGTCAGTGTCAAGATGACCCCAGAAGATACAAAGCAAAAATCGGGTAAGCATGTTCTGCTTATTTCTGGAAAATGAGTATCACCATCTTTGTTTGCATCATCTTTGATTAGCAACCTTTCCAAATAATTACTGCAAGGATAATTATCGATAATTGGAGTTGCCCCAGTGTCAAGCAGTTACCACCCTTATCACAAGTAAGTGCCATTTTTAATGGACGGAGCAGTGAAAAGCATAAACGTTCCGTTGATGAGCAATACGTGTTTTTGTTGTTTGGGGTACATCTGTCTCCTCACTCTCTCATTTTGTGTCCCACCTTCACCTCTCTCCTGGAGGCCATAAGCCTTTCCTCAGCTCTTCCACAGACTGTAGTAGCTAAGGAAACCAAGAATAAAGCTCTGCTTTTTCCAACAGAGATACCTCGGCTGTGGATATTTCTTCGAAGGGTAGACAGAAAAATGAAATCCCAGTTCAGTAAAGGGGAGTGACTGCTGCAGTGGGTTCTTTTATCAGCAAATATCTCATGGGCAACGTCCGAGAAAGATGAGAACAGAGAATAGCCTGGTGTCTTTTCTGTGCTCTCCTGTGCCAGAGCTGTGAGGTCAGGTCACTCCTCCGTGTGGAAATGAGGATTTGTCCCTCACAGACTTGGCTCCAGATGTTCATCTGTACAGAGCTGTCAAGAATTGGGGGATTTAAACCCATCCAGAAGCAAACACTGAGGGTTCTCCAGCAGAAACCAGAGTATTTTGGAAAATCATATTGGGAGAAATTGGGAGCTTCTGCAAAAGATTCTTTATGTACACTTTATAAGAATCCCTGTGTATTTTTTCCATGTCAAGCTCCATGTCTGGGCACAATTTCTTCACTACCTGTGCTGGTTTCCAGCTACTTCAACATGATGGTGTTTTTACTGGACTTTTAAAATATATTATTTAATTGGAATTTGTAGCTTATGATGTACGAAACCCACTGCAATATTTGATGCTTTTTTCCGACCCTTCCTCTGCAACCAAATTTTTAAAAAGAACCACACAGAAAATACATGTAGATGCAGGAGAAATATTTCTAAGGAGGTTTGCATTAGATTACTCATCATTTTCATCATGAAAACCAGGGTTTAGTGCCCTCAAAAAACCAGGGTTTTCCTAGTGATAAACAATGTGTATTCTGTTTTTTTTCCCACGCAGCATGAACAGTATTTAAACAACACCTGATCTATTGCATGAATTAGAAGTTTCCCCAAAGCCTGATTTAATTCGCATCGATAATTTGGTTAAACGATAATTTCCAGAAACTACAACCTTTTAATAAAGATATTCACTGCCGGCAGAAATCTCATCCTGCTCTCTATTTATGCCTTTAGTACGTTTTTCTAAAGGTTCTCCGCGCTTTGTTGCTTAGTTATGCACCGTGTTTAGCACGCTCGTTTTACAGTGATGTGACGAGGTGGTTGTAAGCAGCAGCTGCTCAGTCAGGAGAGGAAGAACCTTGGTTATCTGACAGCTCCCTGGATTCACTTTTCCACCCCAGAAATAAGAAACACCTTTGATTGGAAAGACACAGAGGAAAGTCTCTCCAGATATCCCAGCAGCTATTCCTGCCCGTCACTCATGGCAACTGGTTAAAGGCCTGGACAATTTGTATTGTTATCTTGTTTTGAATGGAGATGCATAATGTGTTTATAGTGGCTGTAGACACTCCAGCCCGTGTTCTGCCCATCAGCTGTGTTTGAGGCCAGATCCAGCGCTGATATTGCATTGCACACATGTGTTTTGATCCAGCCAGGCTCCCTTGATGTGGGAAATATCAGAGAAAAACAGCCAGGGCAGCCCTGCTCCCCGGGGTGTTGAGGGGATGATGGTGCAGGTTTGCAGGAATGTCGCAACGACCCGACACAGCAAAGTGCTCTGGTGGGACTGGGGAAAGCGCTGGGTGGTGGAACCATGTGCTTGAGACCTCTGGTTGCCCACAGGAGCAGCTCTGGGGAGAGCTGTGGCCTCAGCAAAGCAGCCTTCAGTCCGTGATGGCCGTGCCTGGGGAGGGCAGGGGACAGGAACGTCCCCAGCAGCGGCACGGGGTGTCCCTGTGGGTCACCCTTCATCCCATGCTGTGCCCTCCAGCTGTCCCCTGCAGGCTGTGCTGCACAGACCCCCTCAGTGGGAGCTCCCCTTCATCACCCAGCACGAGGAAAAGCTGAAATAGCTCCCAGTGGCATAAGTACACATGCACAGGCACAGGTAGGATAGACGGAGCGTCACCTTCATCCAGCGCTGCAGGAGGGCAAAGGACGGGGCACAAATCCCCAAGGATGGGGCAGAATTCTTCGGATGGGGCAGGCTTTGGTCCTGGGGCAGATCATGCTGAGCTGAGCTGCAGGTAAGACACAGCTGAGGGTTCTGCCAGCTGCCCATCCGGGTGTTTTATTCCAGCGCTTCCTTTTGCACTCGCAGCTCCCCCTCTGTGCCTACATGAGCCATTCTTACTTACAGAAGGTAAGACAAATGACCAAAACTAAACTTGCCTGGAGGCAGATACGCTTTTTCTCACATTAATTAAAGAAATTAGGAGATGATGAAGGCATAGCCACAGGAAATATTTCAGTTTTTATGTCATGGTTTGATAAATTTTGATTTAGAGGAGAGATTTTTAAATCCCTCATTGACAGCTTTCAGCACTGTGCTTTCCGAAAGTAACCAGCAAGCTCAACACCGACTGCTCCCTAGAATAAATTGCCAGTAGTAATAAAGCTGGGGCTCTTTATTATGCTGGAACTCGCTGTTCTCTTTTCCCTGGGTTTTCAAGGTTTGCTTGGCTGAGAAGGCTGAAATTGGAAACCTCAACCCGTCAAAACCTCCAGTTCAGGAGATGTCAGCCACATCCTTCAATAACACAGTGAAAGCATTCCTGTTGCTCTCCCACATAGGCAAATGTCATTTTTCTCAAACTTTTCTGATGTCTCCAAAACCTATTTTTCACAATTTATGATTTTCAAGCCCATTTACATTCCCATTGAATATCAATAGTTGTCCAGAAATACTAAAAGGTAATGAGAAAAGCTGAAGGGCACTCATACATGGAAGAAAAAGGAGACCGAATGTCTTTAATTTTTCCCTTTCCTTTGTTATTGACTAATTTCAAAGTCGTGAACATTTCAAATAGTTTTAAACACACATTCGAAAGACAAGACTTCGCTTTATTAAAGGATCTCATTCCCAAAAGATAAAACTATGGGGTTTTGTCAGTTTTTGCAAAGACAGAAGCCTTTTATTAGATCATAAATTATTGGGAGGACAGAGTTGATAGACTTCTTTAGGCTGATAATGTACTTTGAAAGAAAAGGCACTCTTACACTTCTGCAAAATCATATTTAAAATATTTATATACCTATCAATATAGACACTGAGGTAATTCACCTTTGGGTCACTGGTTCAAAACCAAACCAGCTCTTTTACATCCCAAATGTGTTTCCTTCTGACAGCTGTAGAGTGGCCTAGATTTCTTTTTATTATGAGCCCATTAAGCTTGTTCCTTGCATCCCAGAGTCCTCTGCCGTAAAATTTGGCTACATCCGGAAGAGAGGTCCAGGAATGGATGTAAAAAGAAAAAGGTTGAAGCTTTTGTCTTATCAAATTTTCAGAGTGGGGTGCATGAGATGTCACAGGACCAAGGAGTATCTTCCCTGCTGTAACTAGTACAGCGCAGGCTATTAGGAAATGCACTGTACAGAGCTCATAAACTGCCCAGTCTGCTCTACACAGAATGCCTGCAGTCTCATAAAATGTTATTCTTTTGCTTTATCTTGTTAGTATCATGTGAAGCTTCATTAAGCCGCCAGATGAATCATATAGTAATTGGATGTAATGAATTTAATTATGTAATTTCTTTTTTCATAATGAAACAAAGCCATATTTTACAAACAGGCGAAGTATTGTTTGGAGTTACAGCTTTACGCTGGAGTTTGGCAAGAAAAGCACAACTGAGGACTGACAGAACCTGTGTTTCTTTTCTCCCTCTGTTTTCATCTGTCCTTCACAGTTTGAATTTATCTGGGCAGGGACCACAGCTACACACGTGTGCTAAACAGAGGGAATGTCATGTTCACCGCCTGTGGGTGCTGGTGGAGGGTGAACCACAGCACATCATCCTCTGTGGATGTGGTGGAGCCAACAACGGAGAGCGTCTCACGCCTGGAGGAAGCAGAGTGGGGACGGCCAAGCAACACCACCAGAATCACCCTAATGAGCCTTCCTCAGGATCCAGCGCCTTCTCTGCGCTGCTGGCCAGAAACGGGTGGGGTTTTTCGGGTCTGACCCCAGAAGCTTGCAGGGGGTAAGAAATCAAGCCCTCCCTGCAGTACCTGCTGCCAGAGCAGGTCAATAGCATCTAAGGATTAAACTCCAACATCACCCCTAAAGGGAGGTCCTTTCCCAGGAGCCTGATCCAGCTGCTCTCCGGTGCCACCGATTCCTCTGCGAGATGGAGGGGCCCCGAGTCTCCCAGAGACAGCTCAACATTTCAAAAGGCGAGGTATTAATGTCAGCCCTTCCCTCCCTACCTCCCATTAATGACTTTCTGATGACCCCTGCTTATAATATCCTCCACCCTTCCCACTACTTGGCCATTGAGGATGTTCCAAGGAAATGAAACCTAATGATAAAACAGTACTTGAAATATCAACATCCCTGGCCTAATTAGAGCCGGGCCAATGGTCCCTAATTGCATAACTGAAATGCACCCAGTTGAGTTCTTTCTATTGTGACTTGACTACACGTCTCAGCCCTGATTAATAGAGCCAGCGCTGCAAACTAAAATGCAGTTAATTTATTGTAAGTTTTATTAGGCATATAAAAGGAGACCAGGAATTACTAGCCTTTCGTTGCTAGAGATACATTTCATCTATGACTCAGACCAGATTCTTCGCAGATTAAGCTTGTTAATTTTACTTATTGCCAACATTCTTCACCACATTGCTGGAGCGAGAGCCGCGGGCTCTTGTCTAGAGCGGGCGCTATGAAAGGAACCGGGAGCCTCGGACAACAGCAACATTAACTACTTTGTCCTTTTAATTCATCTAATTACATGCAAGAAAAAAGAAACAGACCATTTGCAGGCTGCCTTTAGTTGCCTTTCTGCAGTGATGCTGAGCCAGTGCTTTTGTAGGCTTTTTGTTGTCTTATTAGCGAGCTTTTGTTCAGAGAGATGGTTAAAGCCATTTTCAGCAGCTAGCGAGATGAAACAGTTTCAATAAGGACACAATGTACTTGTTTAAATTACCTTTCAAAATGCTTGAAACCATTAAGGGGGAGGTGCTACAAATAAAAGTTGGATTTTTTTTTTTCTTTTTTGTTATAATGTTTTACCCTAATAATAGCTTTTATTTTATTATAATCCATTAGTTGACAATATTATTCTATAGATTATTAGGCTGCAATTTTGTTATTTCAGCACACTTTCAGCACTCACTCAGAGAGCTGGAAACCACAAATCTCCGTATAATATGCTTTCAATTTTGTTAAAATATGTATTTAACCGGTTTGGCTGTGAAACATCCTGGTAGAAAATGTGTTTTTAATTCTATCCTGATTAGCATAACAGTTGACAGGGCTGAGTAGTGACATGATGGTGTCTTATTTTCCACTCTTCCTACTGTTACCTTCTCCCCGTCAGATTTTATTTATGATTTTCACTTCTCCAGAGCTAACAAGTCCAAGTGCACTCCGCAACTTCCACTAAAGGGAATTTATCCCTTGCTGAATGAACATCACAGTTAGGAAATCTAATTAAAAAGAGCTGATGTTCCTGGTTTGCTGGCAGGCTAATAGCAGTGCGAGGCTTTTGAAAAATTTAGTGCCTACAGGTAAAATAAAAGTGTATTTAGCATTCAGTGGTCACAAACAGAAGGTGATTCAGAATTGTAGCAGAGGAAGGGAAATAAGGGAAACAAGAATTCTTGGTTAATAGGGAGAAAATACATTCTCCTGTTTCACATCTTCAGTTTGCCTACCTGAAATTGTGCTGGTGTCAGGGTTGTGGCACAGAGCCAAGCTTCCTGCAAGACGTGGCTAAAATTTGGAATGAAACTCTACCAATAAAAACTTAAAATCACCTTTCAATCTGGATTTTTCTCATTCCTGGAAGCGAGCTTAGTGCTGCAGGAGGATTTCCTTTGCACAGCTGAACAACAGCCAAGCCAGGACAGAGCAGCAAGGACTGGCTCTGTGGTGTGACCTCAGCTGGGTGAACTGGGAATTTTTACACTGCACCTACACGGAGTTTGGTCTGGTTCATCTCAACCTGTGCCATGGAAGACTTTTCACACTGCTTCAAACCCTTCTGCTGGTTTTGGGGTGAATCAGGGAGATTTTAATGGTCTTAAGCTGAAGGAGGGCAGGGTTAGATGGGATTTTGGGTAGGAATTGTTCCCTGAGGGTGCTGAGGCCCTGGCACAGGGTGCCCAGAGCAGCTGTGGCTGCCCCTGGATCCCTGGCAGTGCCCAAGGCCAGGTTGGACACTGGGGCTGGGAGCAGCCTGGGGCAGTGGAAGCTGTCCCTGCCCATGGCTTTGGCGGAACTGGATGGGATTTAAGGTCCCTTCCAACCCAAACCATTCCATGATTTTATGAACAGCAACCTTGCAAAGATGTTGCCTGTATTTTAAATACTACTGGCTACTTCTCACCCACCAATCTATTACTTTTAGCTTGAAGTCTGTCCTTTTTTACTAATTCAAATAAAACTGGAATTCAGAACACAACATTTCCAGTACCAGCTGTGTGTTTTACTGCAGCATTTTGTAGGCACCTTCCCCATGTGACAATCAGGAACATTATGGGAGTGGATTAATGGGAATGGTGGTATTTGGTTGGTTAGATAATCTTAGAGGTCTTTTCCAACCTTAATAATTCCATGATTTTGACAGACCAGGCTGAATCACACTGTGTGGGGAAAGCAAGTTCAATCCCACCTTATTGCTGGTTGTGGTGCTTCCCTCACCACAGTGAGTCCCTCCCCAGTACCCTAACACGCCATTTGGGACCTAGAGACAATGATTAAGGGATTGCAAGGAGCGTTGCCTGTACCACCAGAAAACTGACGCCTTTGTCCAGGGAAAAAAAGTGAATATTTGATTAAAGTTGAACAAACAACGGGGGAAAAACCAACCTTGCCTTTCAGCAGGCGCAAGGATGGATCAGGGCCACAGCTCGTGCATGTTTTGTGCATTTGCTGAGCTGGCTGCTGACTTTGTGCATCCTGGATGTGATTACACTTCAACTTCCGCAGCAGCCATGAAATATTTTTAGATAAGGAATGGTCGGAAAAGACATTTCCTTATTTTTCCTTATTACCATTTATTCTCCTCTATCAAAACTGGAACAGGGTCGCGTATATTCATGTTCTGCCAATTAAAATCTTCAATCTTCCCGTGGATGTGCCTAGAGAGGGCAGTGAGTTTCTGCTGTGGTGTGTTGCACGATTTTGGTTAGATTAATTTGCAGAAGACTTGGCGCCTTCTTCTGACGCGTGGATTTGTATACACTGGCTCCTAAGTACAAATATGAAGCCACAGAAAAGCTATACCCAGTTAAATATCTAATTCCCTGGCTGAATAATTCAATTGGGGAATAATAAATTTAAAGCTATATTATATGCTTTATGGGACTTTAAGAGAGTTTTTCTCTTCTCTGTCTTTTTCACTACTTTCAGGCAACCTAGAAAATAATTCAGTGAGATTTACCAGTGAAAATGAATTCCTCCATAAAATTATCAACAAATCAGAAAGTCCTCATAACCTGTTATATCTTAAATTGCTGGTGTGATTTATAATATCTTGAGGAGAGAATATAATGTTCCTCACGATCTCTTCCAGACAGATTTTTTTTTAATAAAAAATAATAAAGCTTAAAAGTATGCTGGGAATCATGAATATGCTAAATGCATGTGAGCAACTCACGGCAACTACAGGAGACTAATAGCAATTTTTATTCTCCACAAAATGTAACTCATTTCTTTTTAATGGTAATATGTTTGCTCAGAGTACATCTCTTCAGGCAGACAGAGGAAAAACTATAGAGACCTCACACAAATAGCTCTTTTGATATTCTTCCCGATAAGGCCACCCTTTTAGAGAACAAAAATTAAGTTTGGCAGTGCATTGTAACATCCATGTGTTTGACCATTGAACGCAATGTGTGGCCATTAGAAATAAAAGAAAAATCAATAGGGCTTCATTAAAACAGCAGGCAATCAGGGCTACGGCACTAGCTTAATTACAGTTTCAGTAGCATTTGCTTTAATTGGAAAGAATAAAAGAAGTGAAGTGGAGTGAATGAAGAAATTAGCATATCTATCACTGTTGTCACATTGTACGGTGGCCTTAAAGCACTGTTTGCTCTTTAGTATCCCCGATGCTTTGTGAGGCCCTGAAAAAATATGGAAAGGCAATTAGCAAATAATCAGATTGCTAATCCTTTGCAGGATTCTAATTAAAGAACTTTATAAGGCCAGGAATGCAGTTTTTAATCTTTATCCCATACAGCGGATACAATTTGCATCACTCGGTCTGGTGCAGCACTGAGCTCACATGGACAGAACCAAGAAGAGAGAAAGGGGTTTGTGCTCTGTCTTCGATGTTCAGAGGGTGGAACAGGTCTTCCAGAGAAGCTGTGGCTGCCCTGGATCCCTGGAATTGTCCAAGGCCAGGCTGGATGGGGACTGGGGTGCCCTGGGATAATGGAAGATGTCCCTGCCTATGGCGGGGATGGAATGAGTTGGGCTTTAGGGTTCCTTCCAGCCCAAACCATTCTGCTCCTCTAGGATACGATACTGTGATCCTGTGCCCTCCAGTGGGAGTCATCCTAAAGACAACTTTGTGCTGTCACACAAAAATCCTCTTCAAAAAGCAGCAGCCTCCAGCAGCCAGGCCACTGCCCAGGCCACAGGCAAAAGCAACCTTAAAGATGAAGTTACCAAAAACATTACAGGTGTTTACAGTTCATTTCACTGTCACTGTCTGTCACCAACCAAATCTGATCTGGGACAGCTCATTTGAGTTCTGTCACAGTTCGTTTCTGTTCTGTCTCACTCTGTCAAAATTAGGAATAGTACTGTTTCTTCATATTTACTAAGAGATCAGGCATTTTTACTTCTTTTGTGCAGATGTCTCTTGAGACCGGCACAACTAACAGCAGTGAGATTGCACAGGTAGGCCAAAAAACTATGAGGAAAAGCTAATATATTATTCTCAGTACTCCTGAAAAGTTCATTCAAATATCAATTATCTTCTAGCCATTAAATTGCTAATAAAACAATAATGATGTTCATGGATTAATTCACTCCTTGAAATTATTATGTGGTTATTTGGGGAAAAAAAGAAACATGTTTCCGTAACAGGTCAGCCCTGAATCATAATCTACTTTGAACATTCGGTCTTGTTGTGTGTGCCATCTCTTGCACAATGTTCAACACACACAAGTTTTTGGGGTGTTTTTCTCTTTTTATCCCTCTGTGACATGAGACCTCAGGTTTCTTTGAGATGCATCACATTTCTATAACCTTCAAGACCCAATTTCTTAATGGATTTTGTAGTGAGGGCCCCAAAGTTCAAATCTGGGTTATTTGGAGAGCATTGCATGAAGCCACATGAGAGATCAAGGAGCAAAATCTAGACCAAAAGTTCTTGAGTGATCAATACAGGACAGCACCTATGTTTGTAAACAGAAATACATTCCTAAATATCTAAGTAGATGCTTAGAGTGTTTTAAATCACCTCTCAGCAGTGGGTGATGTTAAATCTCAATTAAAAATCAGTGTGAATTAGGCACCTGGAGGGTACAGCTCTCAATCAGTTCACAGTCACAATCCCGCTTGTGAAGCGTGACATGTTAATTCTTTCTATCTTCTTTTCACAGCCCTACCTTTATGCAAAGAACAATTCCAAGGAGCCATAAAAGGGGGAAAGACACTAAAATTCCTACCCGTTTCTCATAGTAAAATCCTCATTCGTAATAAAAATCTCATTTCTGACTGGGTGAACCACGTTCCTGTGGTTCCTAGTGTGACAGATCCCTCAAGCTTGCCAACATTTCCTCCCAGATCTGAGGACCAGAACTTCCATCCCAAGGACACTGGAGCTCCAGGAGACACCAGAAGATGGTGACATGAGTACAGAGACATGGAGAGAGCGCCCCAGAAAGGAGCTGGAAAGGAGGCAGTGTAAGGAGGCAAATGTTCTGATAAATTACTACAAACCAAAGTGAATGGAATTAATTGCAGGTTTGATGCTGTTTTAAGCACCATCGGATAAAACATCCTTTTATGCTGCTAATATTGAGTTATCTCCAAAAGTTACTGCAAATGCCTTTTGGCCAAAGGATTCTCGAAGGGCAGAAATATATTTATGGGACTGGAAACCCAATTTGAGGTGGAACTTCCACAGACATAAACAAATGCCTCAAACCAGTTTGGCAGTATGTGATAACTCTATTTGTAATTAAAGGTTAAAGTATACTTAAACCAGTTTGGCAGTTAAAACCAATTTCAATTGAAAATATACATTTGTAATTGCAAATGGAAAGATTTCCTGTAATAGCAGTAACAGACCCATTTTCTAATAAGATGAACAATACAGTTGATGACTGAAGCATCTGTATATAGTTACATACAGCATTTCTGTACTGCAGGCTGCCAATTTATTTCAGCAGTGAAAAGCTTGATTTATTGTTTGTAGCATTACCATCTGTTGTAGTTATTACAGAAATTATATATAAACCAGTTAGTAAACACTTTGCCCCATTGTCTGTTGTTTTGATAATCACCCATAATAACATCTAGCATCAATATGGTCTTTAAACCCGATTTGGGAGTTAATGGAATAAGAGGAGGCAGTCAGTATATGCACCAGGGTAATGTCATTAGGAATGTTTGTGAAGAACAAATTAAATCAGTTGTAAATTGTGCTCTCAAGTCAGCCAGAAAACCAGTCTTGTTCAGGAGAAGGGATTTATATTTTAACCTCGTGCAGAAAATGTACTTAAGCAGATTAAAATAAAATAGGGACTTCGTCGATGGATGTAAATGGTAATTGCTGGAGCTCTAATGGCTTCCTGTTGGCTATGTCATGCAGTGGGCACAGCTATTTTAAAGTTAACCAGTGCTTGAGGTCATACTTTTACAGATTCAGTCATTAAACAGAACTAGACATGTCACTAAATGGCTGATTATTCAAATGATGAGCCCGCTCCAAAGTTACCCGTGTCATATTCTGGACAGAGGATTTAAAAAAAAAAAAAAAAAAAAAAAAAAAGAAATCCTAAGGTAGAGCTGAAATAAAATAAAGATGAAATGAATTCAAGTATAAGTCAATAGAAGCATCTGTATGGGGTCTCATTTGTTTCGCAGACTCTGCTTTCTATCAGTTTGCAGTGGCTGGTTAAATTATTCACATTGGGCTTCTTCTTGTGTACAAATCGTTTTATGCATGAGAAATGTGGCCTCTCAATAAATTATCATACACTGGAGTATTATCGGGATGGGAAGTTATACAGGTTGTGGGTACATGAGAAATAAGTTTCTTATATGCTGGCACAATTTATTTTGTGCCTGTGACCATTTCACCTGCCCACCTACATGTCAGCAGCGATGTTCTTTCAGCACCATTTTAGTGATATACTGAAAAGTCGAATGCAGAGTTTGCTGAAGACTCTGCCTGCACAAACCTTTCCTTCCAAAACAAATTATCATTTCTCATAGAAAACCTTGTTTCATCTGCACCAAGCATGATCAATATGCTCTTGTTTATAAGTGAAATATTAAGGGCATATTCTGAGTTTTATTTGAGTTAGTAAAAATGGCAAACTTCGAGCGAAAAGCAATGGTTTTCATAGATTGGTGGGTAAGAAGCAGCCAGTAATATTTAAAATACAGGCAACATCTTTGCATGGTTGCTGCTCATAAAATCATGGCATGGTTTGGGTTGGAAGGGACCTCAAAGCCCATCCAGTGCCACCCCCAGCCATGGGCAGGGACAGCTTCCACTGTCCCGGGCTGCTCCAAGTCTTGTCCAACCTGGCCTTGGGCACTGCCAGGGATGGGACAGCCACAAAATTTCCATGCCAGGGCCAACTGTCATTGGTAGACCTATTTCTCTAACAGGCCATTTGAGCTTTAGGCCTTGCCAAGGAGAACTGGAGAGGGGAGAGGTGGTTTTTTTTCCCAGTGGTTTGAGAACGTCCTGGACAATCTCACCTTGTCAACACCCCATAAACCCCGTGACTGCTCCACCAAGTGAACTGAGAAGGAAAGAGTTGTCGTGGATAAAGGTTCCCCAAGAATTTTGAGCAAATCCAACATATTTCCTCAGCCAGAAATTCCCCAGGGCAGAGCTGATGTGTTGGTGGAGGGAGGGATGGAAGGGCAGCTGTGCACAACCAGGCTGAGCTTCTGAGCAGGGCACAAAACAATGCAGAGAACAGAAATGTGGAGTTTGCCCCACAGAGCTCCCAAAACTTTAAAAGACAAAAAATCCAAAGGGAAAACCTTCATGTTTCAGCCTGGGGAAAAATTATGGGGATCTAGCAACAGAAGAAAATGAAGAGAAGGGCTTGCTCTGCAGATGATAGTTAGAAAGCAAGAGGGAAAGGAAAAGAGGAGTGCATTCTGAGTATTTTCTGTGTGAGACAACTTGAGGGAAAGGATACTTTCCATAAACTAATACAATTGCTTTAATTTAAAAATCCTTAAAATATTAATGAAAGGCTCCTGAACATAAAGTTAATTATAGCTGTACCACTCACACAGCTCTGTCAGGATTTCCATTATGAATGCTGGTTTTTGAGAGGTAATAACTCAGCCCAAACCCCCTAATGGGTAAAACCTCTTGTTCAAGTTCCCAGCAAAGGTGTTCTGGCTTTCTTTTTTTCTTCCTTCTGTTTTCTCTGTTGCCCATATTTCTTAATTGATTTGCTCTTTTTAGGCGTGGAAAGAGGTGGGGTTTGAGGGTTTGGATGGATGGCTGAATGTATCAATGTTACCATCATTTCAGGGCCTCCAGATGTTCTGGAGAGATCAGGTGCTGGAATCTTTGTGGATGTGGAATTTAGGAAAGCCAGGTGAGGATTTTTGCCACAGCCAAGCTGGGACTGATCCCAGAGCCCAACCAGAGCAGCAGAAGTGGGGTTAGATCACCAGAACCTGGAACCCACTTTCCAAAAGGGATGTGTTCCTGCAGAGGGTTTATCTGGGTACAGGAGAGAGAATTTGGGATCGCTTCAAGCAACCTTGTCAAGCACTGCACTCCATCAAGATGTAAAGTAATAGCACAGAAGGACTTTATAGGCTGCTCTGTAGACTCTTTGGCACAAATCTTAAGCATCTCAGGAGCAAACTATACCTTTTATCACTCAAGTTAAAGCTTTTTATTGATTTTTTTCTCAGGAAATTAAAGTGAAAGACTTTAGCAAATGGCACCTCTTGGAACTATGGAAAAGAAACTGCTGCTATGCATCAGTAAATTTCATGCACAAAACATCTTTTATATGTATTTAATTTTTAGTTTCACGTACGTTCTATTCACTCCAGATGAAGGAGCTGTGTTAATTTCCCATTAAAAAAGAAATTACAGGACACAAATTTATGTCACTTCTGACAGCAAAATCTGGTGATGAATATCAGAGTTCTTTTCTTTGCCTAAACTCAGCCGCCTGGTGAGAGACCTGGCTTGCATTTACCATATTGGTGTGAAAATTACCCTAAATATGAAGGCAACAGCATTGCTGGCAGGCTAATGGCTAATATGCACTGGGAAGAAAAAAAAAAGAAAATCATTGCCTGCATGTTTACTATGTCATTAGTGTTAGTTCTGCTGGCTGATTTTCATAGCATGTTACAGCTGCTGGGGGAGAAAGGGAACCCGAGGAAATGCACAGGGTTTTACTGCAAAGCATCATCCTGTGTCCACACAAGGCTGGTGCCTCACACTTTGCAAAGATACCTGCCAGCAGGTAGGAACAGGTTCCTGGCTCACCACTCCATCGGATTATTTGGTAACCATTTAACGGAAGATTGCAATATGCTGGTTAGCAGGATATTTTTTTCACCTGCTGGGTAGTTGTTCAACTCAACCTACTTAAAGAGACGGGCTGCCATGAGAACACAAAGACACAGCCCTGAATAGGCTATCAGGGGACTTTTTTTTTTTTTTTTTAAACAATATCTATCCTGGTATTATGCAGTCACAGTAGTTATTACAAAGTAAAGCACAGACACTCCACAAGTTTGAAATGCGAGCGTCGTAATAAGAAAAAATTACATTTGTTTCGTTTTCTGTCCTTGTTACTTTCTTCCTTGTGATAATAGATTCAGATTTTGTGCCATTATCTGGGCTTATTAAAGGAAAGTGGTATCAAATTTAATACTTCCCATATAAAGTAAGCGAGCACCTGCTCATAAAATTTATTTTCCATGCACCTCACAAAATACAGGGGAATTAACAAAATGGCTCTGCTATATTAGAACAAGGGCACTACTGTTACTATCTCTATAAGATTGATTTTGATGAAGATTACAAGGATAGTATTTGTCTGACAAAGCTAAGCACTCAAAATTTATCCTTTTTGTGGTTTTTTTTTTTTATTCAAAATTGTTCATTCTTAACGTGACACTGCAAGAACCATTTTTCTAAATTATAGCTTTTTTAATATAGGTTTTACAAAGTATATCTATGTCAGATTTTTTTTTTTCATATATAATGTCCTGGGTTGCATTATCACATGGGCATGAAGTACAAGCCTAGACCATTAATGTATGAGGAGATACAGCCTTTCTTGGATAAAACAAGTGCTAAGCTGGAAAATGGGACATCTTTCATCAAATCAAAACCCCCATTATGCATGAGACTCCTCACTTTGGAACCAGACTATCCCGCAGAGTAAAACTGATCCATCCCTGAGAACAGGAACATTTTATCCAAACCAGGGTTTCACCTCTTCCCTCGCAAGGTGCCTGCAACCCTGTGCTAATGAGATTTTAGTTATCCAAAAGCCAGGCTTGCTGCCCAGCCTTTCCAGCCCCAAATGCTGTTGAATTCTGGCTCCTCATCAGGGCAAACCAGCTCCTTCATCTCCTCCATTTCCAGGTGACACAAGGTCCATCCAGCGCCGCTTTCACCCTGGGGATGAGCAGACTCTTTTCATGTTACCTGCCCAAGGGCTCTCATGGCAGCAAGGCTGGGAGCCAATTAACCATTTCAAACCCTCTGGAATATCCTTCTTGCTCAAAGGAATCACTGATGGCCTCATCAAATCCCTTCTCTGATGGAGAGGTGGAAGGCACCAAAGCTGGAGGACAGTCCCTGGTTGATAACTGCAGGAACAGCAGCTGGAGCAGCAGGAAGAGAGGGAGAAGCAAGGAAGGAGGAGAGGCGATGAAATATACACAAAATCCGGTTTTGAACAGGTGATACCTAAGACCAGGCTTTTGATGGTGTTTCTATGCCTGACTCATAAAGAGGAAAGGTTTTACAAGATGGCAAAGAAGCTTTCAGCCATCTGTTCCCTCCAAAAAAAAGAATTGCAGGAGTGTTTTGCATCCCCGCATTGCCCTGCCCTCCTTCTCTACCTGATCCAGGCCATGGCTCTTCCAGCTCAAAGGAGAAAAGCAGTTTATTTGCATCATTAACACATTTGTGCTTGGTAACACCGGCTCTGGGACTCAGGGCGACAAAGTGGAGTGCATATTGTGTTTTATTGGCGATTGGAATAGAGAAAAATGCTTTCTTTTGAATCAGCTGGTCCTGGCAGGTTGCAGGCAGCCAAGCTTGAAAGAAAAGATAAAGTGAATACTCCTTGGATCACATCACTCTTTTAAATATAGCACACCATTAAGTCCAGCTTGGTTTTACATTCTTGCAACATGACTCTTGTTTCAGTTATTTACTTCTGTTTCCACATAAATGTGGGAATTCATAATCCACAGAGGCTGCCCATCCATTGTACTGTACTGAAACAGCATGTGCTGAACTCTTGAACTATAAAATGTATTGATTATTGTTTCCTTTTGTAATTTTTATTTACTCACAGGAAGATTGCTCTTTATTACTCATCTCAGCATTTCCTTTATACAGATCTTATTTCTACTGTAAGGTCCAGATTCAGGCCCACAATTAAGCACTTCCCCCGCAAAGATAACAAAAATCCTGCCTGAGCTGCAGTTACTCTAGAAATCTCAAGCTGCAAATGCTTCCAAGAGAGAGTAAATATATGCAAGATGCTTGTTACTCACACGTGCAAGTGATTGCAGGTCTCAGTCCAACAGGAAATAACAACAGCAGAAGAGAACTGGAAATTCTCAGGGTAAGTAATTCGTCAATTTTGCCACAGCAGCATTTCCAGCTACTCTACAAGTGAGCCCTGAAATTGCCTGAAATAAATTTAAGATTTCCAGGATATCAGTGCAAAGGAATGGGAGAGATCTGTGAGCCAATGACTGCTTTCATCTCCTTTATGAATGCCCCACTGCACCGTGAGAGCCAGCGCCGCAGACAAACTGGACGGGTTAAAATTGTAATTGTGCAGAAATCGGGTTTCACCTTGGTTAGCCCTGGCCAGCAGGAATTGCTGGTGTGTGGAAGGACACCAGTGTGGCACCACTGCTGATGAAACGATGATTCCAGCTTTGGAGTGGAATAAAACCTACCCACGATCTCTTCGTTAAAATGACAATTAACGACACCAGGCGTGGTAATTGTGCAGGGGATTGAGCTAAAGCTGACCTTGCTTGTGTTCCCCAGGCCAATAATCAACAGAAGAGCCTCACACTTTCTATTCATTCATTATCAGCAATGGACTTGCAGTGGTGAAACATGGGTAATACATACCAATTTAATGAAGTTTTAACCATGATTTCATATTAAAGGATTGTTTAATTTTCACAAAGGTGGGGAAATGTTTGGAAAAAAAAATAATAACCATACACATCCTTGGTGTGTTGCAAATGTTTAGTTCACACTGATTTTAACAGCATCAGTAAAGCCTATCCTGTGACCTGGTGATGTCACTGGTCCCCAACAACACAAAGCAAAACCAAGCAAAACCTTCAGAAAGATTGTGCTGTTCACCTGGACTTCTTCCATGAGCAAATATTTTGGGATGCTTGCTTTGGCTCAAAAACAGACATGAAAAAATTGACCAAATTCACTGTTGGTATTAAATAAGTGTGATTCCCTTGGGATGACTCTAACACATCATTGCTGGGTTTTTTGGTGTTTTGTTTTTGGTTTGGTTTTTCCCCCCTCCCCCCAAGTATTTAGGAACTGCCCCATATTAGTAAATATTTCTTTATAGAGAGCTCTGTGAATTATAGACATTCTCCTTTTTTGGTCAAAACCCGTTTCTTTTACAAACCTATACATTCTTGGGCATAAATATAGATATAAGCAAATATATATAAATAATAAATAATAAATATAAATATATATAAACATAAATTTAAGCAAATGAGAGAATTTAAACATATAAAAACCATGAACACATGACAGTTAAACCCGAGAAGTACAGAAAAAAGCAAAAAAAATTGGACAAAAATAGGACAACTCCTCCAAAAGAGAATGTTGATCCCCATTCACACTTACTTATGTGTCACATCAGACATCACAGTCCAGAAATATCAGTTAGGGTTCCAGATTAATGCAGCTCTTTGTCACTAACTAGCTTCACATGAATAGCATGGAAGTTGACCCAGATCACAGAAGGAATTGAATAAAGTGGACACTGAGCTCAGTTGACTTGTACCAAGGCCACAGCTTAAAAAAAGGTCAAGTTGTCCTAAAAATGCAAACTATGCTGTGTTTTATCGGATCAATCACAGTTACTACCGTTAAATGCTGACCCAGTTCCATCTCTGACCAGTAAATTTATAAACCTGGCAGATGTCACGGTCTTGGCTATGAACTACACGTGAAAGCCCCAGGTTCTGGCCGGGTTTGTGTCTGGGACAAAGGGGGCTTCTCCTCCTGCCAAGAGCCATTCGCTCACACTCACTCTCGTAAACACAACCAGCCTCAAATCTCAACACTCAGGAAAAACCAGATTTAGGAGTTGTCTGTCTGGAGAAATAATCCCAACTGGCTATCGCAGAGCAATCATTCCTCCAGGGCTCCATGGACACCCTCGCTCCAGTTCTCCTCCGAGCTGCTTTGGGCAGGGCATGAACCTGGACTGCACGAGACACTCCGAGTGTTGTGTTGGAGTCTCTAAGCTGGGAGTTGCCGAGGGCTCATCATCATCAGGCTCAGAATTTAAACCCCACCCTGGTTCCATGCTCACTGCCTTGTAAACACCAGCTCTTCTTATTAATAAACCATCTCTAAGCCAGGGAAAAAACAGATATTGTCCCAGAACAAGGAGCCTGATTGATTTTATATGGACTTCTGAGAGATGACAGGAGCAGCATTTTCTAAGCCATCGGTTTATTTTCCTTTATTTTTTTCAAAGGAAAACATAGTCTATGAAAAGGCAGAGATGGAGTCCTTGACTACCTCAGTTTGATCCAGAGGATATACAGGGAGACTTTCGAGCACATTCCAGCACCTAAAGGGGCTCCAGCAGAGCTGGAGAGGGACTTGGGACAAGGATCTGGAGTGATGAGACGAGGGAAATGGCATTCACTGCCAGAGGGCAGGGATGGATGGGATTTTGGGAAGGAATTGTTCCCTGTGAGGGTGGGCAGGCCCTGGCACAGGGTGCCCAGAGCAGCTGTGGCTGCCCCTGGATCCCTGGCAGTGCCCAAGGCCGGGTTGGACACTGGGCTTGGAGCAGCCTGGGACAGTGGAAGGTGTCCCTGCCCATGGCTTTGGTGGGAATTACATGACCTTTAAGGTCCCTTCAAACCCAAACCATTCTTTAATTCTGTGGAACCAATTTTAGGGTTTTTTTTTATTATCGCCTCCACTGGTACTGCTTAGAACTTCCCAGATCACAGGGATTTAGCAGATCATACGCTCCTACAGCTTCCAGTTTATTTCAGTAGAAAATAATTTTCAGCACCAAAAATACAGGACCAAAAATTCGAGACCAAATTTTGTGTCCACCTCGTTTGCCTGGCTGCAAAGGGTTCGTCATCCTTCACGTTCTTCGAAAGTTAAGGAACCCTTTCCAGAGAATTATGAGGATCCTCCTCACCCATCCATGTTGGAATGAGCCTTCTCTCCCAGCAGTTGCTATTCTCCATCCCAGCCTCTAAAGAAAAGGAGGGGCAGCAGCACTCTGTGCTCTGCATTTTGTCCCCAACATTTAGAACTCCACAGGAACCAAACCCAATCTGACACCCTCACTGCAGTGAAAGAGAGGACAAAGACCAGGAAAACCTGTAATATTTCCACTGCCAGATTTATGGAAAGAAAATAGCGTGTGACCTTTGTGATTCTGTCATTATGAGCCAGTTTTCAGAACAGCTTCAAGAGAATATCTGAATAGTCCTTTGCTTTTCCACCTGAAAATGAAACACTACCAAATTTCTAGCAGAAATCCTCAAAGTGGACAAGTAAAGTAAATTCTCTTTCTCCAAAGGCCATTGAGCAGGACATAAGCACAGTGCCTTCAGCTAGATGAGTTCCCCACATAAAATGAACACCCTCAGTACCAATGAATCATAGCAGAGATTTGCCATTTGGCATTCAGCTTTTACATGTGAAGTTTTAGCTGAATTCGTATTAAGCAGAGATTTTTTTTTTTTTTTTTTCCCAATCGAAATCACCGGGTAATAATTGTTGTACACTGGAAAAGGAAAAATAAAGGACTGAAGGAAAGGTGAAACCTCTTTTTGGTGTAAATATTAGAATTGGCTGGTTATTTGAAGGTACAGGAGAGCACTTTGGGAAAGGTAGGTTGAAATGGCTGTGGATGAGTTCCTAATGACAAGAAAGGTGGTAACTTTTCTGTGCTTCAGTAAATTTTACTGTGACTCTTCCATGCAAACCCAGGGGAGGGTCGCTTGCTCCACCCGCCAATGTTATGATTTGTACCTGAAACTAGCACCAAAGGGGAACACTCTAACACTGCCTGATCCCCTACAGGCTTTGGGATGTGCATGGCAGTTAAATCCTGCTCTCTGCCAGCAGCCTGTGGATGAGCTGAGGGTGTAGTGGGAGCAATGTGTGATCCTGCTTACAGCACATCCATGGAAAAAGCCTTGCAATGGCCAGACCCTGCACTTTCACACAGATAACTGTGAGCAAACTGCATGTTCCTAAAACCCCATTCCTCATAAATAGTTCCCAAACAACCTCAAAATAGATTCTCAATCAGTGTGAGAGGAAGACACGGAAGGGAGGTGAGTAAAGAAGGCTGGGAGCAGGGACAGGACTAACCCTGAAAGGAACGGGTGATGTTTTCTATCCTTCTCTTACCCATGCAGGTACAAACCACCCTGCTGAATTCCTTCTTGTTTTCACAGCTCCGAGGCTGATAGGTATGAAAATATACTGCTGATAGGGTTCATGGTGAGGGTCGTTCCCAGGCTGAACGCAATCCAAGCTCATACATATTGCTGCAGACTGTAATGTCCCACGAATATCTCTGCCCATGTACAGAGGCATGGGGGCAGAGCAGATGCATTGTTGTAGTTAAAAATGTGTCACCAACACCTCTCCAGTGAGAATAGAATAGAATAGAATAGAATAGAATAGAATAGAATAGAATAGAATAGAATAGAATAGAATAGAATAGAATAGAATAGAAAAACTTATTTTCATTTGTATGTTCACTTAAGGAAGAGACCAGCCCATGAGAAACTGCTGCAGTGAAAAGCTCAGAAAGTATTCTGAATGGAAATTATTGATTCTAAATTAGTTTTAGCTGAAGTTTTCTGTACTTCTTATCTCCAAGAGCCAGCTACAGACATGCAGCATTTCTTTGGTTCGGTGCTTTCAGAGATCCCCGCTGGCAAATTTTTGCCTTAGCTGTGTTCCCAAGCAACTCTGAAGATCTGGGTGATGCCCTGTTTGCCTGCCTCCCTCCTTCCTCCTCCTCCATGGAGCTGTCAAAGTTCTCTGCAGGTACTGACTGATTGCCTTACAGGAAAATGAACAGAGGCACCCAGGTAAGCATTTGAACCACACGCTAAACTTCAGCCACGTGCTTAAAACCTTCCAGGCTTTACAGAAATCAGTAAAGGAGAGGAGACAGCTCACCCTGCTTATTTCAATCTCTCCCAGGAAAGTCAAGCCTCATAACTCAGAGTTAAAGCCAAGAGAGGTTCCCTGGGCCAGGACAGGATCCCAGATGTCCCATGGACACCTACAAGTCTCAGGCAGAACATCTTGTCCTGGGTAGCCTTGGTCTGGCTGCTGCAGATACCTCCCAGTCCATCAGGCTGCACAAAGAACTGGGAAATCAGAGCTCCAGGTTGTTCTCCTGTCCTCAGATCCCATGAAAATCCTCCAGAGCTGTGTAAGGAGCTGTGAAGGACAGAGAACTCCAGCATCCCTGCTACTCCCATGCCTTTCTATCCATGTAATTCCCTTTCCTCTCTCCTGTAATACAGGAGCTTCCAGACCAGTGGAATACTGTGTTTTCCAGTACCAGGGAATGTTTTCTGTAAAAGCCCTGCAGCTGCTGGGTACCAGCCACCGTTGCTGAGCACACCGTGCACGCCCTGGCTGATTAATTCCCTGTGACAGAGCAGGGCAGGAAAGCTGGATGTGTGAAGGTTCACAGGTGGATATTTTTGCTATTTTAATTTGCTCGGTGACAGTTTCCTGAGACCATACACCAGCAAATGTCTCTTTCTGCAACAGCTGGAAGAGTCAAAAGTGAAAACCTTTTCAATTTTTACAACCTTGCCTCTGTGGCAGGCTAAGTCATTTCTGAGACTTCCTGGGCAATTTGTCTGGGATCAGGCTATTTCCCCAAGCATCCAGAAAAATCAACTTTTTTTTTGTGTTGTTGTTCAGCAGGTTCACAAACAACATGAGAAAAGCCACCTGAAAAACAAGCACACTGTTAATGCCAAGCAAAGAAGCTGCAAAAAAGATAACACAAAGAGGAAAACAGTGAAAAAACCATACGTGCAATTCTCTTGGAAACAGTTATTCTCTCATCTTTACATTTGTGTCTCAGTCTTCAAAGCACCAGTACTTTTCATTTCACAACACCAACATTTTATTTGTGCTTCTTTGTAATCACTGGCCAGTATATTAAAACATGTCTGTGTATTACAACTTGCCCATAGGCATCAATATGGTTGTCAAGAGGAAAGAAAATAACTTGGGCAGATAAAGAGGGGAGATGACACCACTTCTGATAATTTCAGTTTTATTTTGATAATCACTACAAATAATAAGAGTCGTTATACAAATTTAGCTTTGGAACAAGTCTTTAAACTTTAATTTCCCATCAAAATAACGAATCTGAAGATGTCACTTGAGTAAAACTTAGTTTGGGCCAATACCTGAGGTGTCACCAGCTGCATGGAACAGTTTGTCCCTCCCTGAAGCCACTTCTCAGTTCTGTGCCATTGGTTTTGCAATTTCCAGGCAAACAAATGCTGTCTTAAAGCAAAAAGGAAGCAGAGAAGCTCTGAGTGGTTTGAGCTGGAAGGGATCTTAAATCCTATCCATTTCCACCCCTGCCATAGCAGGGACACCTCCCACTGTCCCAGGCTGCTCCAGGCCCCAGTGTCCAACCTGGCCTTGGATATTTCCGGGGATCCAGGGGCGGCCACAGCTGCTCTGGGCACCCTGTGCCAGCGCCTGCCCATCCTCACTGGGAACAATTCCTGCCCAAAATCCCAGCCATCCAAACCTTCCATAACGTTTTGCACCATGCAAAACCTCCCGTGGCTTTGCCAGCCAACCCTTTCCTCAGTTTCACTCAGAAAGAACTTTAAGAACAAACTTAACTTTTCTAAACAAAAATAATTTCATCATTTTGTGTGGCATTAACACCCTGCTATTTCTATATGTTATCTATATTTTTCTTGTTGACATTCAACCAATTCAGAGCTAAAAATCCATCCTGCACTTTTTCAGGGGTCGTAAATCATAAAAAGGTTATATTTTATGAAAGCTGAAGCTGAGAAGTAAACAGCATATTTGTATCAAAAGAGTTTCATCTATTAAGCAGCAATGACAGGGCCCTCTGGGCCAAAATCTAGTTTTCTTACTTAAAAAGCTTAGTTCCTTTGTAGACTCCTGCAGGGACCTATAACAGTTGGAATTGGGTTTTTTATGCCTTTGAGGCCTCCAAATGAATGTTACAGTTTTCCATTATTTTCTTTCTTCTTTTGAGAGAACGAGGCTACCTGCTTATTGCCTAAAACCTACACCCTGCAATTGTTCTGTTGGAAAATCTGTCTTCCAGCCTCTCATATGCCCAGGCATTCTTGGTGCTGCCTTTCCCTTTTACCCGGTGCAGGGTAAAACACACGAGCTGAGAAATGCAGCCTGCAATTGCTGCCAGCACCTGTTCAAAATTTCATCCTTAAGCTTCTCGCATTTGCAAGATTCCCAGAATTACCTTTGAAGAGCAGAAACCTGCAAAGTGTTCATTTTATATCCTGAAAATATGCATGTTTTCATTGAGGGACTCAAGTGTTAGTGGTTGGAGAGGAAAACATGAGTGCCCAGGAGCTGGAAATTCAGGTGGGGTTATTTTCTTTTCCCTTCTCCGCTGCCTTCTCTGGGTCTTTGACTCAGGGAGAGACTCTCGGGTGTTTCTCTCCAGCCTGTGAGTCAGTCACCTCAGCACTTTGGAGGGTCTCAGGGGTTATATCTCTGTCTCCCGCCGCTAAAACCCCTCCCCATCACACCTGGGGCTGTGGGGACAGACGCAGACACACCAGGTCACTGCGGTGCCATCACTAAAATACCGCCAGCGATTCCAGGGGGTTGCTCGGAGTAGAAAACACTAAACACACACAAACCAAACCACTCTCTGCAGGACCAGGAGGACCCAAAAGCATCAACTTCAGCCATTCCCACCTGGCAAGCAGCCCCAGTTCTCACTGGGGCAGGTGCAGGCACAGCCCAGCCAGGGCTGAGTTTGGCTCAGCACCCACCACCACCCTCAGAGTGATCTGAGCGCCGGCGCCGCGGAAATTCCCCGGAGCACTTCACGCCTTTCCACACGTGTGAAATGAAGACATCAGCCCGCATCTTCCTTCTTATTAAAATGTTGCTATTAGTCCACCTCCAGCTATTAGAAGATGATAGACCTGACCCTTTTTGAATGGTGTAATTTCCAGCCGTGAATATCTATATATTCCCCTCTGATTACATCACAAGCATGAGCTCAGAGTCAGCAAATTCACCACCTCTAAACCAGTAGAATAATCACTAACAATTAACAAAATGATATATCCAAGTCACAGTAATCTTTTTAGCCACTTTGAACATATATTTGTTCTTTTGATGTCCTGTGTGAATAGGAGTGCTTTATCTGACTGATGATGGGCTAAACAATGGTTCAGAGTTGTAATATGGAACTCAATTTGCTGTAACTATCATCTGAAAGGCCTAGACAATTTATTGAACACTGCAGATGAAAGAAAGAGGGAAAAAAATTTTAAAACTGACCACTTCTAAAATGAAGAAAATAGAGCAGTAAAGGGTATTGTAATATACTTTAATCTTCCTTAATGTAGAAAAATATGAAATGCCATTAAAGCCTCCTTTGAAATGGATGTGTCCGCATAGCTTGAGCACCAAAATCTAGTTAATGAATCTATTGTTAAAGCAAATAAACAGGAAAGCAGCAGAGAAGGAGTGATCCGTGCTTTATACTGACTAATTCAGAAGATGAAAGCAGAGAAAAATTAAAGTTAAATTCATATAAATATTACAGCCAAGGAGAAGAGTTGCAGGTGTTAAAAAAAAAAAAAAAAGAGAGAGAGAGGAAAGGTAAAGCACGAATTTTCATTCAATTTGCAAGTCACAACCAGGAGACACTTTTTTCCTATAAGAGCAAAGTCAGACAAGATGAAAGCTTTTGAAGGGGCACAATAATTAACATTTTAAAAGGTTTTAGCAATAAAATAATGATTCCACAATAACGGCAATTTAATCATTTTATTCGAGAAATTAAATTGATTGCTAGTGTTCATTTGTAAGAAGTGGCTTTTACTGCATTTGCAAGAAGTTATCAAATCGTGCTTCCATTTTAATAGTTGGGGGGTTTTAATACGTGCCCAATGTTCAGACAGAGGAGTCACCATGATTTGTCTGTCCAAACACTCGTGCCTGATGCTGCATTTTTTAATGAAACATGAATAAATACTGCTACTGAACAGCAGGCAAGAGCTAGGATGGTGTGAGGAGGAGCTGAGACCCTCTTGGTACCAGCAAGGTTTCCAGCAGAGCAATGATTCCATCCAGGATCCATAGGAGCAGCTGGAGATCCTCGCATGGCGCTGGCCTAACTTCCAGAGTGACACGCCAGTAACTGGCTGGGTGTCACTGGTGATGTCTCTTGGAAGGAGGATGGGGAGGGAGAAGAGGTTTCTGGAAGTTTGGAATGGCCCAGCTGAGCTCAGGACCAGCCCAGCATCCCAAGAGAGAGGAGATGGAGACCCAGCACGTCCTTCTGCTGGGCCAGGATGGGAAAGAAAAGGATGGCTGTGCTCGTGCACAGGTAAAAAACACCTGGTAAAAACAGGTAAAAAGCACCTGGGCTCGGCTGGGAGCAGCCTGGGGAGCTCCTGGCTCTGCTTTGCATCCTGAATGGCAAAATATGCGGTTTCCATGAGGAGGTTTCCATCTCAAGGGCGATGCGCGGGGAAGGAGCCAGGCCCAGCCCTGCTGAGGTCAGTGGAAAGATCTGCATCGGTTCCCCTGGGTGCAAACACATACTAGTTTCATGGTAAAAAAATAAAAACATATATATTTCACATGTATAGATATATCTGTGTAAACACATAAAAATCTTCCAGGCAGCAGACATCAAGTGTGACAGATGGAGCAGCCCCACTTCAGCTCCGGGCCTTGAAGAGAACCACAGGGTCCTCACTCCACCCATCTTTTGCAATAATTAAATCACGGCATAAAGCGAGCAAACCGTATATCATCTCAACCAGACCATCCATATAATTGTCAAAATCTAATTTAAATGACGGATCCACTGCAGCATACGTTTCGTGTACGTCTAATGAATTTGTATTTCCAGCCCATATATTTTAACTTTCTGATTGCATTAGTTCTTTGGTTGAGTGTCCACACACCAAATAAACATCTCGGAGATAATGATAATGCACCACTCTGCTCTCTCTGTCTGCCCAGACCCGAAAGCGAGGCGAGATGAGGCTCTTGTAGCTGACAGTGGCGTGTGCTCTTTCTCTCCCCCGGCCCCCAAAATGTGCGTTGTTCAAAATTGGCCTATTTCAATTTTCCTTTTAAAACTGTAAGCTTTAACTCTCAGAGGTGGGAGTTGTGTAGGAAGAAGCTGCCAGGTAACAGATGCATCTGTTAAAGTTGCTGCTTGAGTGTGGACAGTAATAGGATTTCCAGAAATGAACTGCTATTTTGTGAGGCACTAACACAGAAATGTACAGTGGGAAATGAGAGCTTGAACTTTGCTTCTCCTGGAGAATTGAACCGTCTGTTTCAAAGAAGGAAGAAAAAAAGGAAAGATTTGAAAACAACCCATTTCCCATTGCTTACCCTTTAATTTATATTTAATAAGACCAATTTTTTGCTTTGTTTTTGCATGTAAAAGGCCAAAATTTTATAGGATGAATTCGACCTGAATGCATCTCTATATCCATGTCTCTATCTGTATCCTGTGTCCTTCTTTCTACCTCTCGTGAGAGCTCAGGATAATGTGGTGATGTTGTATAAACAATATTTCCTTTGATAAGGTTGCACCAAGGACGCTTTCTGCTCCTATCTGGCCACCCTGTGATAGCTTTAGAGCTTTTGAGATGGCCAAGAGGGTTTGTGCCATCTCCCATCTGAGAATAAAGTAAAATAAAATAAAATAAAATAAAATAAAATAAAATAAAATAAAATAAAATAAAATAAAATAAAATAAAATAAAATAAAATAAAATAAAATAAAATAAAATAAAATCTTCTGTATTAAAGGCAACAGCTTGATGAAGGCTAAAGGTTATGTCCATTGAGTACCCAGAAAGGTTTTCCAGAAGGTCAACAGATCTGCAGAGCTCCTGACCTTGGCCAGGCCACCCAGACCTCCGGTGGCCTCTCACCTCACCCTTAAACACACAGAACTAATTGAAAAGTCTTTTCTGCCCAGAGAGGGGTCAGTCCTCCTTCACTGATTGACTTTCCAAGTCTGTTGTGGGTTCTGTGTTCTGAAAGGCTTTTAGTCTGGGGAATTGATGGTTATAACAGCTTCAGTCTCCCTTTCTCTCTGTATTTTAAAAAATTAGAGGGGGCTGGTTGCGTCATTCAAAATGTTAGCGTGTTAAAAAAAGTCAAAAATACATCACAACGTGGTACTGCAAGGAACATTGGTGATAAAACCAGACAAAACTATTTACAGTAAAACCACACAATTTACCGTCAGATCACACATGATTTCACTATGTACTCCATGGGGTTTTTCCGTGAAACATGGGCTTATTTGCTACCCTGTGGTGTTGCTTTGGGGATCGGGCACCCCCATGCTCCCCGCTAAGCTCTACCCTGCAGCCGTGGGTTAAAACTGAGGGGTTTAAACCCAGCTTCCAAAGCCACATCCCAGCAAACAGCTCATTAAATCCCAGGAACTATTCCCAGCAGCATAAGCCAGTGCTGGGACCAGGTCCCTCATTTCTTTCCTTCGCTTTTCCCTGCAAAGTCCTGCCACTTTGGTAAGTGACATTTCCCATGGCAGCCTTCCCATTAGACATTTAGCACCTACTCCCTGCCTGGCAGTTTGCAGCCCAGCACTTGCCTAATTTCTTTTTCCTGTTAGCTCTGTAACTCTCCTCTTCACCCCAATCCTGTTGCAAAATTCAATTAAGGCCGGTTAAAAGCTGCGAGAGCAAGTGAGCAGCACCTGGCACGAGGGCAGGCTGCGACGTCTGCTGGCACAAGCAGCAGAACTAAAGGGCTGCTCAAAGATTACAATTTATTTCTTGGGTTTAGGTGGTTTGACTTGTTTTGTTTTTTTTTTTTTTGCAGTTATCCTGACCTCTTTATAATTTTGCCATATCTGGGAAAGACAGACAGATTCCCTCAGGCCGTGTCACCAGCTGTTTACTACTCTCAAATATATATATAGAAAAAAAAAAAAAATATATATATCAAATATATAAATACATATATTTGAAAGAAGTAAATAGGCAAAAAATATAAATTCTCTGGGGAAAAAAAATATATATATGTCAAATTTAAATTTCCCATCTTGCTATGCCTTGTGTGGGGTTCTGAACTAAATCCCTGCTCTCAGCCGTGATAACCCCAGCAGGGGCTCAGAGTTGGGATGCTCAAGACCTGGCAAAACTCTTCAAGGAGAAGGATGTGGGAGCATTGCTGGAGCAGGGAAGTTAGATCACTTCTGGCTTTCAGAAGCACTGTCTTTTAAATGAAACTGCAAGATGGTGAATAAAGCGCAGGCTGAAACAAAAGCCTCAGTGATCTTTGGCAGATTACTTTGGGAAAAGTATGGCCCATTTCAGAAAAATCAAAGCAAAGGAAAACATTGACTACAATTCAGAGGCCTAATGTATTATTATGGCTTTTTATGGATTTTATATATAATTTCCTGTAAAGTTAAGAGGTTGAAGTGATCTCTTACATTCAGCTGCATTATCAGCATAACACCAAACAATTTTCTACATCTTATTATGTTCACAGTTGACACACTATTAGAGAAATGTGCAGCTGTCTTACTCTGCTATTCATTTCCTCATTACTATTTTATAAATATATGATTAACAGTTATTGCAGCTGCCTAATTCACATTTATTGCAAATGCAACCCCACAAATGAATGTTCAAAGCAAAGAGATGTGGTTTTAGACTAATTTAAATTTTACAGTTCCATTTACCCTGCTTTTTAATTTACTGTATAATGACCCTATTAGAATAAAACACATCTGGAAGTTCTTTGGGGAACATTTAATTTTCTGTGCCTTCAGTACTAACAGAACTTGTACCATAAAGGCCACAGATGCTTTGAAGACTGTACAAATTTTCACATTTCATGCCAAGATGCTGGTTAATTGTACAGATGAGACAACTACAGCAAGGAAAAAGATAAAGTTCTCTCTACCTTGAAAGCAAACGAAAGAACCTCATCCTTAGAAAACTGCTGTTTGGTAATAACCATTTTTCACTCTCATCCCTGGAATAGGGGAAGTTTGAGGTGGAATAAAACGGATCCAAAATGTTCAAGCCAAACACAAACAGCATTTTTCAAAGTGCTGGGACTTCTGCTTAGTCTTAACACCCGTGTAAATGAAGGGGAAGTTTTCTCTCCTGTGCCTTTCCCAGCTTCATTGCCAGCCCCTAAGCTTCTCATCATCACTATTAAGTGAAATAGTAAATCAATGAGACCAGAGAAGCCTTTGGAGGTCAGTGGGCAATTCCATAAACATCCCATATTTACAGGTTGCGGCAAGGATACAGATGCTGCCAGTCCCAGCCTGCCATATTAGCAGAATCATCCCGAGAATTTGAAATTGATTTGAATATTAAATACAGATCACTGCAGCAGAGCTCTTTTACAAGAAAGGATGCGAATCCATTCTCATTGATTAGTTAATTTATGTTCTACAACTAATCGAAACACAAATCTCATTAGCCACAGGTCAGTAGACTCAGGGAGGGGGAGAGGGGAAAATCATTTGGATAGCCCAGTTAGCTGTAAAGATATAATTATAATCCAAACTGTTTTAAAGGCAGTGCCTTGATCAGCGTGTGCAACGGGCTGTCAGCGAGGCTTTGTGTGACTTCTCCTCAGCACTGTGGGTCTAAAATCCATTTATTTTTTTAAGGAAGATGGTTGCAGGCACTGAGCTCTCACAGGGAGCAGCGGCCTCGGCTCGCTCAGAGCCCGGGCAAAACAAGCGAAAAAGCAGAGTGTTTACAGGGTGTAGGCACAGCTTAAGGAATTCTAAGCGACGTTAATTAATTAATCGTGACCTCCTTCCGTGCTGAAAGAGCTCAAACACGCTCGGTGGCCTCAGCCCCTTTCCCTGAGTGTGCTCCAGCCACCCCCCAGACATCGCCAGATGTCAGCAACGCTGATCGGAGATGCCTCGTCTGATTTCTCAGGAATATTCTGCAATCTTCCTACACCCACCAGCAACAGCATTGGCCTGATGTGTTTTCAGATAAACAACCGGTAGGATTTGCAGAGGTGTACAAATATGGAAGCACAGGCTCTAGAAACACTTCCAGCTCATTGCTGAACACGGTTTCATAAATTATAATTTGACAGCTATACCCCAATACAAAATATTTGCTAATTAAATGAAAATTTTCCCTGTGTTATGTAGGTTTTGTCCATTTAGACTCGAAGTAATGGGATTCATTTCATTAAAAGCTCATATGTTGTACTACAATTTTACCCTGAAGTCTTTAAGCAACAAAGTTTCAGAATCAAATTATTGTTCCAGGCAGATCTTTCTGTATTTCCGCAGTCCCTTACATTCTGTAATTGCTTTATACTCTATTAAATGCATGAAATAATATTCTGTAGTTAGTAATAATAAAAACAGTATTTTGGAGCTGCAGAGCTCTGTCTACACACAAAATCAAGAGAGACAAGGCACCAAGACGTGGCTCATTTTTGCAAACATGGGCATATTCAGGTAAGAGACCTGCCCAGGGCATGGAGCTCTCCAGCTCCCAATCTCAGCTCAGCACAGGAACCCTTCTCCTCCTGGCAGAGGTTCGAGAAGGAGGCAGGATGTTGGAACTCTGGGCACTGAGAATTTCAGGGTTTCTGTGCTGACAGGCACTGACCCCCAAGCAAACACTGCATTTGGCCTGAAGCTCTGGAGAGGGCTTCCAAAACTGAGTGACAGCACTGGGATTGTGGGTGTGCAGTTTGAATAAAGTGTGTGATGTCACAGGGTGGAAAAGTTAGAGTTTAAGGTTTTAGAATATAGTAATATACATAAAGCAAGATGGAGGTTTTAGGGCATAAGCCAGTCCTTCTTTTTCACCTTCTTCTTCACGGGTCTGGGTGGTTTTTTTGTAATTGGGCAGAAAAAATCCGCATTGCAGGCCATGGGTGGTTTGTTATTGGGCTAAAAGTAAAAATAATCTAGGTATCACTTCTTAATTGGACAGTTTATCATTAAAAGGCCTCGCAGAGAAAGAGATAGCAGCCATTTTTACTTTGTTAGCTAGAAGTGCTGTAGAACTCATGGCTCGTGAGACTGTGATATAGATAAGAATTCATAAACTTCTGAGTCCAAACAAGAAATGCCATCTCGAGCATTTAATCCTGACTATGGCAAAAAGAAGATAAATGCAAAAGCAGGAGTCCAGAGCAGTGTTGAGCAGGGAGTTGTGCTCCTCCTCTCCAGCAGAACAAGCTGGTGATGCTCTCCAGGACACTCTGCGACTGAGCCTCCACATGGCCTGGAGGAGCAGTGCCAGGCTCTCCTCAGGAGGTAACTCCTGCTCCCTCATCAAGAAGAACAACTTGGAGGTTTTCCAGCTGGAGTGAAAGGAACACCACTGCAGGAAGGTAGGAAACATCAACAGCTCTAAACAAACTCTTGTTTTGGGTTAGCTTTGGTTGAACTGTGGGTTTGGGCTTCCATGAGTTTATTTAACTCCACATTGTTTAGGTTTTTTTAAGAGAGAACCTCTGTCACAGGGACCAAAGCAGCTCATCTGCTCCTTCTGGTTGTTTCCATGAGAAATATGGGAAATATTGCTCCAGGAGCTTCAGGTTTCTCCACTGAGCGCCAAGTTGTGATTGCTCCTCAAAGCAGGAGCAGAGATTTATTGGAGGTCAGGCTGATCTGAGATCTCTCTGTTTTAGCATCAGTCAGAGCTAGGGACAGAAAACTCAGAGGTTCTTGTATTTTATCCCGGACAAATTCAGTGACTCGTTGTGTAACCTTTGGGAAGTCACTTGACCTCTTTGGCATCCGTTAACTCCCATGAAAACTCAGTAAATGGTAGGAGCTTGCTGAAAAGCAGACACTTAAAACTGAATTTTCCAGGGTAAATAAATGAGAAAAACAACCAACAAAGAAAGGCACTGTTCAAAACTCATCCCGTGACCCCATTATTCATGGATCATTAGTGTAATAGGCCACATGGGATCCATAAAAGGCATTATTGCCTTTTATGTCATTGCGTATTTAGAGAGTGATAATCCATATATTATTGAAACAATATAGACTCTAACAACGCCTTCCAACCTATTTAAGGAGATCTCAAGATTTCAAAAACAATACCCAATGAACATTATATATATCTATATCTGTATCTGTATATGACTTATGCAGTAGCAGCAACTACGGTGCATTTGCAAAGAAAACTCCTTTTAATCTCTGGACTGAAAGCATCTAGTTCACATTATGGTAAGTAGTTGGCAAATGATCATTTTATTAAGTTAAAGGCACTCATTAGTGCTGCTTTGAAAAGGCTATGAACCCTGCCCCTCCCTGCAGAGATGTATTAATGCGTGAGATGGCTGAAAATACTGATAATCAAATGAAGTGCAAACAAAAAAGCTGCATCTAACGGCACATACACTGCGCTTTTTCCTTTTGGTTCAAACACCATTATTCTCCATTCTGCAGCTCTCTTTTTTTTCCCCTTTTCTGCCACAGACAGGTACTTTACTCCACGTCTCTCTCTGAAAAAGGCGTTGGAAGCTACTATCTTGAAATTAGTTCTAATAATAGTTACAAAGGAACAAAACCAAAACCCATTTGAAACAGAAATGTGTTTGTACAGTAGAAGGTGCTGCCACTGCCTTGTATCTTAACATTATCTTATTTTGTTTGCTTGTTTGTTTTCTACATTCCACATCCACAAAATATTTCTGTAGGGATGCGGTCCATAAATACCAAAGTCTGCACCCAGAAAATCAAGCACTACCCTAAAAACAAAGAAAGAGATACAAAAATCTCTTCACTCAGCCCAGTGATGAGAAGGGACCCACACACCATTCAATCAAGGTGACAAGGGAGAGCTGTCCCTGGCTCATGGCCCCGCTTGCCACAGCCACCACCCTGCAGATGTGGAGGTGCGCTGCTCGTGGGATTGCTCCTGAACTCGTTCCTGTCCGTCTAACTGTGCTGGCAGAGACCTGCTCCTGGAACAGCTCCAGCTCACCCAGCTCACGCTGGCCAGGGGAGGAACTGAGCACCTGAAGAGCCCAGCCTGGAGGAAAACTCTGCCCCCAGTACAAGAGCCTGAGGGATGATCACAACTTTTTCCGGCAGAGACATGCAGAGAGTCCCTTAATGGGACAATTGTCCTAATTTAAGGCTGTCACATGGTGTTGGGGTAATACAAAACTGCTTTGTCAGGGGCTGGCACCAAGCTCTTGATCCTAATCTCCAAAAGCACGTGTTTAATGTGGCACAGAACACAGCAGTACAGCCAAGGATGACAGTGAAAATTAGATATTTTGGTAAATTCAAGCTCCTGTGGTTTTAGTCCATAGGCAGCATCTCTGCTTGCAGCTGCGACTGGTACCTGTCTCACCTTGCCACTCTCAGAATTGTTCTGCAGGAGCAATGGTTATCCTCCCCAACTTCCCAGGAAGTCAGAACTCAAATTTCCAAGAAAATAAGATCTTGTGAACCTTTGTTATTCTGAGATTAGGCTGCTATTACTGGGAAGGGAGTGAAAATATGAATATAAAAAGACCCAAATAATCCTACTTATTAAACACAGTCTCACTCTGACAAACTTAAAAAAAATATATATATATATATTTTCTCAAAGTACCAATTAAAGGTCTTTTGTGCCTTTTTTTCCTCATCACAGCTGATTGCTCATGTCACTGAGTGCAAACACCAGCTTTCCTCCTTTATACCTGGTCATGTCCTTCCTTTTCTTGTCTGGTTGTCTCTCAGATGCCAGAATCCAGGATATGTGCTCTTGCAATTGCTTCCCCGGCATTGGTGGCCGCAAACAAATAAATAAAGCTGTACTTCCAGCATGACAGTCAAAAATCCAAAGCATCAACCTTCTGTAGTGGGGATGGCAAACTGCAGCTTGCAAGGAAAGAAGTTGGTTTCGTGACTTTTATTCCATTTTCTACTTCGCTTTGCAAAATTCTTGGCTCACGATCCCTCTTTGTTCTTCTGAAAAATAAAAATTAAAAAAAAAAAAAAAAAAAAAAAAAAACCAACAGAAATAAAAAAAATTGAAAGGCGTCTGGTGTTCTGCAGATGCCTTGGGCTGACCTTTACCCTACCTGCAGTGACATAATGAAGTGCTGAGGAGACTAAGGGACACCATGAAGGATCCTCAGCCTTCCTGATGAAATCACAAACGTGTTCTGCACTTTTATTTTAAACTCTTAGCCACTCTCAGCAGCTTATGCAGCTCTTTTTCTGATACCAAATCTCCCACGCATCATTTGTTGAAGGGAAAACCTCAGTCATTACATAAGCTAAATATTATATGATCCTATTGAATATGGTTTTTATTTGGCTCTCTGAGCTGTAGTCAGTCCTGTTAAAATGTGCTTTTAGGAAGGATGGAAGAACATGTAGAAGGCCTCAAGTCTTCTTATATATAGGTCTGATCCTGGACTGGGATTAATAAGGAGAGTTCAAGTTTAATTTGCACAATCATATGGAGTAATGCCAGTTTTGCTCTATCATTGCCTCTTCTTGAATAAATGTATTCCGGAAAAAAAAAAAAAGTTTTTAGCCTCCAGACTGCAAATTAGCAATTTTCACAGGCACTGTCAGGGTTTAAGTCTGTGGAGTTGCAGTGATGTGTGTTGGCTAACAATGTAACCCCTTACATTTTAACTAAAAAAGTACAGATTTATGTCAAGTAGCAACATGTCCTGCACAGATTATTTTTCCTAATTTGGTCTCTAGTAGCCAGAAAACTGTCTGAGCTTTCCTGAAGGCACAAGTAGCTGTATGAATAGCACAGACACCGTGTCTGGTTTATTGGGAGAATTTACTCACAGCTGCAGCGCATTGAGACATCAGCTCGGATATGCAGGCGGGCAGGTTAAACGTTAATTTCCTTTCCACTGTACCATTTTCTAACCTCTGTCCATGAATCAAAGTGAGCAAAAGGTTCCTCACTTCGAGACATAAAACAAATTGAACAAATTATGTTACTGAACTGAGGAAGGACCAGTAAGTTCATCGATTTTTCTGTTTGGCTTCAGACGTCCCTTTTTAATTAGCGCGAATTTTCAAACACGATTTTTAACTTTGGATTGTCACTTCTCAGATATTTCAGCCAGGTACTTCAAAGTAGCACAGATCCACAAGGGCACATGTGACTTCAAGAGAAAAATCCTGGCTCTGGTTGCAGCAGTTTGATTTCATTAAAGCCAACAGTCCCTCCATCCCCTCTTCCACAAGTGCAGGGAAGTTCAGCTGCACTAAAGCCAGGTTTAGCACTGGGATGAACACAAAACTGTGTGGTTATCAGGATATGAAAAACAGCCATTAAGTTCCCAGCTCTTCTAGATGGATCATGAATCTCAGTCATCACCTGCAACAAGTCTCCTAAGCTGACAATCTGCTATTTAAAGAGCACAAGAAGGGAGGGAATTTAAGCTCGAGCCAAGCTGAAATACATTTCTCTTTCTGTGGCAGCACTGACAGCATGAAAAGGAAATGTTTAATACTAATGCAGACTTTTAAATTTTTTACTTAGAGGATATTTTTGTAAGTATCTAAAAATTGTCCAAGTTTATTCCTGCTTTGAGGGAGCAAATTTTCCACAGCAGCCTCCAAGCATCTGTGTAGGGATGGTACACAAACACTGGTTTCAGGGAGACAAACACACTTGTGATTGCAGACTGCTGGAACTGCTGGCCTGGAGAGTTAATCCTCTTGTCAGTAGAGCATTAATAAGATATCTGTGTCACAGGAAATATGCTTTCACTTGTGGGGCTGCTGAGTCCATCTCCGTTCTACCCATTAGTTCTTTTTCTGGAAAATTGTCCTTCTCCTGGATAACTCATTCCCTTTCTGTGCTCAGCTGCTTTCCCTCTTGCACATTTCCATCACGTGGGTGATTTGTGGTAGATTTGGATGTATCCCTTACTAACTTCCACTTCAAGGTGGTTTGTCCTCCTTGAGCAGTGAGGACTGAGTCCAGAGATGTGAATTGCAGACATTAATGAACTTTCTGCAGCAAATTAGGGCATCTTCAGAGATGAGCATATTCACAGTGATGATACTTACACACCTGATTTTTCCCTGGTGCACAAAGAGGGAAAGCATAAGCACAAGAATCTGCATTGAAATATTTATTCCGTCATTTTGAAGTAATTTCATACCTACTTACGGCCCATCGGTGTAAAGAAGTGATATCCGCAGAACCTCCAAGAAAACATCCCATTGCCAGGGCTCCTGTGGATGAGAAGAAAAAAAGAGCAGCTCTTTGATGCTAACTGGGTGGAAAATGGGAGGCAAAAATAGCTTTTGAAATAGTTGTCTCAGGAGGAAAGGTTACAACACAGGAGCTCTCCACCCAAAGCAGGAATGTCTGTCCCTCCCCACCTTCTCTCTCTGAGCTGAATGCTGATACACACTGAGCTGCTTTTGGTTTGCACTGAAAGCCCTTCTGCAAACACTCCTGGGTTTCATCCCCATTTACCTGCATAATTGCCTGTGGGACAGCTCAAGATTTACACGGATATTTATATTTAGCCACTAGTGTGGAACTTCCTTTCTCCCCTAAATATTTTACTCTCCTTCCTTGAAAAAAAAAAAAAAAAAAAAAATTAAAACATCGAGGACATTGATTTTTCCTTCCAAAATTAAGAAGAAATTTGAAAAAATGAAAGAACGAAAATCTTCATCTTCTTTCACACAAAAAACGTTTCACTCAAATACCAAAATATCACAATGGTCATAGGGTTGGGTTTACTTTCTTTGGCTTCCACAAAATTACTTCTGAGATGTTTCTTGCTGACATTCAGTGCTACTGGAGCAAGATTCCTTTATAGCTAAGGAACAGCCGCAATTTCCTTTTGAACCCTCCACGGTCTGGAGGAGAAATGGGGCAGCAGAGCAGCCGAACCTGGGGTTACACAGCTGCTCCTCTCTGTGTTCAGCCCAGCCCAGGAGCCAGGGGAGAGGGGACATCACAAACGATGGTGACCAAGGCCCCACCACTCTTGATTTTCAAGCGTGTGCCGAAGCCTGGGTTGGAGTAATGTTCTGATGTCCGTGCATTGTACCTTCCCACTGCTTCTGGTGTTAAATTTTAACCTAAGGCAAAAATGTAGGTTATGGCATAATTTATTAAAAAATCAATACCATATTCCCCAGTAATGGCACAAACACTCCAGCTTATAATAGCTTTACTGTAGTAGGGGATTTTTTTATCATTACTTTCCAATATGATAACGCTTGTTCTAAGGTCAACAGACGTCACATGATCAGTGGGATATTTTTATAGGAGTGCAGCGGGAGCAGCCTCTAGCTGGTGCACGTGTGGGGCCGACCCCACTGCGGGGCGGGACGGTGCACGCACACAAAAGGTGTTGTCACTGGAAAATTCCTGTAGATCCCTGTGTTCTGTCCTCACAGCCATCAGAACCTGGGGTTCCTGTCTCGGGTTTTTCTCCCGAGATTCAGGTGGTTTTAGAGTCTTTTTGCCTTCTGCAAAGCCCTGAGCTGGATGCAAGAAAGAGATGGAGTCTTCAGGTTCTGATTTTCAAGGCTGCGCACTTTGTTTATTGTTTCTTATCTTACAATTCTCTCAGTGCCCAGCTGAGATCTGTGCAGCTGCTCGGGCATCTGGCGACTCCTCCTCACTGGGCTGTCACTGCCTCTTATACTAATTGTTACGTGTTCTTTATTTATCCTTATTTGCCAATACCTATCACTTATACTGGACAGGTCATCCCTACTTTGACCCAATCTCCTTAAACCTCTTTGTGCTACCTTCACTACAGAAAATGGAGTGAAGGAAGAAGAAAGAAGAAGCAGGAGACAACGCCCCAAATCCTCCATCTTGCTCCCATCTGCTTCCAGACTAAAAACCCAAAACCACTGTTTTTCACCCTGAGATAAGCTAAACTACTATCTTTCACACTCTTGTGGCCTGTAATTCCTCTTGCAGTGCAGGAAGCCTTTCCCATGGACTGGGACCAAAGCCAGTGTCTCCCTGGGCTCTGTGCCAGGGTCCCAGACCCCTCTGCCCAGGTCTCTGACCCTCCAGGGCAGCCAAAGGAATGCCCGGGACTCCGACATCCTGGATGGTTTTCTGAGGCTGGCCCCTCTTCTCTGTCCTCATAGCCATCATAACGTGGTTCCTGCGTGGTTTTCTGAAGATTTCCTGCCACACACCTCCTCCCAGCATCAGAACCCAGCCCTTTTCTACCTCCAAGCATCCCCAGCTCCCTGCCCAGCACACACCAGGTCCTGCCTCCCCAGAACGCAGCCCAGCAGTTTATTTGAAAATTAATTCCTTTCTCTCCTGGCTCTCTCGTTAGTTGCTAGGTTATCTAACCTGTGTGATGTAAAACCCCAAACGGCTGCAAAGGCACTTTGTGTCTGCAGTTGGAGCGATGAAGAATGGCCTCAATGAGATTATGCTAACTTTATATAACTTATTAAAATGAATATCAAACTTTGTTTTGCCTCATTCAATTTTTGATGTTAATTAAGTAAGCACAAGCATAAGAAAGGAAATTGGATTTGCTACTTAAGGAACTTCCAATAAAGCCATGGATGTTAGTGAAATGAGTTTCTAATAAACATTAATAAGTGTCTCTATAACAAGCTGTGCTTGTCTTTTAAGAACATTGGATTTTTCTCACAGGATATGGACAGCAATAAAATACATTTGCAAATATGAAGATATATTACAGGCACATTTTTCACCGCAAGCCTCAGCTCCCAGCTTTCTGAGTTTGTGACCTTGGGAACAATCACGGGCCAAGAAATTCAAGAAAACATTTTAAAATTCATACAAATGTAATTTAGGAGCAGCTCTGGCTAGATGGGAACTTTAGACAAGATTTTTACAGTGAATAATGCTTTTCTTTGTCCATTTCAGACAAATTTAATGTCGCTACTACATTTGACATCAATCACCCCGTCACGAGCAGCCACATCCTTGCTCAGGCTAATGACAGGAGAGGAAGGTGCAGAGCCAGGACAGTGCAGCTGTGCACATGGAGACCCGGGGACAGCCAGAGCTTCCATTTCACCTTTCCTGCTGCAGCCAGAACAAAGCTATTAGAGCCAAGCACAAGGGAAGCGTCTCTCTCACAGTTGCGCTCATTCCTCGCTCCTAAAATTAGGTGGGGTTTGAGAAATCCCTATCTGGGCGAAAGACAATTTCCAACTCACAAAATAATGTCTGGAGCAGGTTTTGTTTTGCCTGCTGCCCTCACATTTGGCAGCTGGAATGGGTGACAGGCGCACAAGGAGAAGAATTGTGGAGCGAGATGGTGACATTTTCACATCATCTTCTGAGCATAAAATGCCACCTTTTAAACGCAGAGGCACCGTGGGGTGCTGAGGGGCCACACACGGTGGTTAAAGTCATAAATCAGCCAAGACACACAGCACAAGGGCAGAGCTGGTTAAAAAAGAAACAAATGAGATCTTCTTCAACTAAACAGAAAAATAACAACCTGCCTTCTCCACCACGGATCTGCCAGAAAGCCCAAGCTCTCCTGAGCCCCAGAGATTTCGGTGTTTACATGGGATGAGGAGCTGCTTTTCCATGACCCCCATGATAAGAGCAGCTTTTCTGCACAACCACTGCCTGGGTCAGCTAACGGGTAACGATCCGCACTTCATCCCTGCCCATGGAACAAACCTCACAGGTTATTCCCTCCCTCACTGCTCAGACCTGCTCTGGCAGAGCTGCATCAATTTGTTGGATTACATCTGGCTTTACAGGTGACTCTGCCCAGCTAAAGTTTAAAACGACAGCGCTGGAAAGATGGCTGCTAAAATTCAGTGATCCTTTCCATCAGAGCTTCCAGCAAAGCAAAAAATTCTGGGCTGGAACTACCAGCCAAGCAAATACATCCCGATTTTCATTTTCATATCCAGCACACTACGTCAGCAGAGGTGCTCCTGGCACAGACTGGCCTCAAACTCCCCAACTTCAACCACATGAATTTGTTTGCCCATAATTCATATAATGCATCTCAGCCCATTCAAAGTAATCACTGCATCCCTTCCTGGTAATGAAAAGTGATTAATTTTCAATTATGGTAAGTATCCAATTTTTCACAGTGCAGCACCGGTCTAAGTCACCCTATCTCTAACATTCTAATTACAGACATTAAAAGTTCCTTATAATTATTGCAGAAATATCAGTAAAATTAAAAATATGGGTTACTTGCTGCTATTATTACATTCGCTCTAATGCAGCCAAGGCTTAAATTTCTGCCTGAGCTGCCAGCCATTTCATCAATCTCCTTTTTGTGACTTGTTTAGAACAACTGGTTTTATTTCACAGTCTCAGTAACTGTTCCAACAGGTCTGTTAGCGGGTTGGCACTCTACATTTTGTAAAGCTCTAATTAAGCGAAACAAGCTAAAAATCACTAATATGTGCCTTTAGCAAAGTAGCACTGTAATTATCTCATTTAACAGATAACTACTTGTATTTCATTTTTCAAAGCACAAAGAGAAAACTAGCTCTAAATGTCACTTTTCTGGCTCATTAAACTCACTAGAGAATTATCAAATTAGAGATTTCTACTACAAATATTATAATAAACTCCGTGAGCTCATATAAGCAACATGAGGATTTGAGGAAGGGACAAGTATTAGAAAATATTCTGTTTTGCAGAATAAATGCTGGTTGCATATTTACAAATGACTTTTATTATAACATTACTCAAATTTTGGTCCTCTTTAGAAGAATCCAAAGTATTGAATCGTGCATTGCACAGACTACATAATGTAACCCACTGAATCTTAGACTCAAGTGCCAAATTATTTTTTTCTATCTCGACATGATCATCTTTTTTTCCTTAAATTTCCTTTCCTAAGTTACTACTCGGAGCTGTGTGGGAACTGGGTGATAAAAGAAAGTTATGCAGATGTCAGCAGCCAGCTTCAGGGTAAGATTTATTTGTCTGTGTGTCTGATGGAAGCACTAACACGGATCCAATCACCTCACATAACCACTGCCAGCTCAGACCAAGGCATTTACATCAGAGCCCGAGGCCTGGACTGCAAAGTTTCCATGCAATAACCAAGCCATAACCCATAACTTGTTCACTTGCACTAACAGTGTAATATTCCTGGATTTCAGCAGTGTTTCCGTAAAGCAGGCTGTACCCATATCTGCATTTATTTCTGTGTCACTGCAGATGCATCTGTCCTTGCTGGTGGCAAAACGAATGCCCACACACAATGTTTACGGAAAACCAGAGAGATATTCCCACACCAAAGCAGCCAAAAAACTGGAAACAGCAAGATGAACCCCGTAGGAACTGCTGCACATGATGTGGGCGAAAACCCCAGGGGTCAGGAGCAGGGTGTGTGAGGAGATTCTGCGTGGGGCCAGAATGTTCTCAGCTCCACGAGGGTTCATCGCGCTCCGAGGGCTGACCAGCAACTTCTCAGAAATGGTTTAATAATCATCTGTGAGATGGCTCATCGGGTGTGCTTTGAGAAGCAAAGCCTTTAATTAAAGAGACAATAACAAACTATACAAAACCAGAGCAAAAGCCATGCACAGGTGCAGGGAGGCCCCTTCACACCTGGCTAAAGCACCCCAAAAAAGCCCCGAGCACCTCTGTGCTCTTTCTTATGTACTTAGTGTTTTAGGAGGGGTTTTTTTGACTTGCTGCCCAATAGAATCAGCTACATTTCTGAAGAACAGCTATAGAGACCAACCGGTGCCTCTGTGCTGCCACTGGACCAATTATGGTGAAGGAAACAGAGAAATTTCTGCTGTTTTCCCTTAAAAGTCAGGGGTGAAACTGAAACCCCTTTCCTAAAATGGAAACACCCACTCGGTTGTGGGGGTGCACCACAACAAGCGTGCAGGTCACCCACCCCATGTTTAGGACATAAATCATCCATCTGCTGGGTGAAGACCCCTCAGCCCTGGAATGAACAGGCAGAAAAGCCAGTTCAGCCAAACCACTGTGATTTTTATTTTTTTTTTTCCCATCCTCTTCACCACCTTGTCCCACCCAGGAGCTTGTGGAAGCCACCAGAGCCTGCTGAATCCTCAGCCTGGCCTGGCCGGGCACAAGCAGCGAGATTCCACCAGGGATGCATTTGGCTGGCTGTGACTGATGCCCTGGGATATTCCTCGGAGTGCGGCTCCAGCCCTGCAAGGGAGCACGCGGAAATGGGGCCGCATCCCAGGGCATTTGTATTCTGCTGGGCTCCTCATGGTGCATTACAATATGCCTTAGAAGCCTCCTGTAAAGAAAGTTGCGGCAATAAAGCCCGACTGATTGATTGATGCATCGCCACTTTTAGGGTCCGTTGCACAAACTATTTGGATAGTGGAAGCCCATAAAGTATAATGTCTGTGCTAAAAGTGACACAATGAAGGAGATGATGCACCTGCTTCAATTTCAGCTCGGAGTCATTATTTAGAGCTGGGGGTCTAGGAGTTGCAAAATACTGCCTTTCGAGTTCCCTACTGGTTTGCCACAAGATAAATGTCTAAAACTAAGGACCCCGGGCACACAATAATAAAAACCTGTTTAGAGTCTAGACCCTTCCACTAGTTAAAGGAAACCTATTCCCATTTTTCTGTTAGGGAAAAAAAAAATGGGATGCAGTTTCCCAGTGGCAGAGATCAAATTTTTTATTTATATTAAAAATGCAGGATTTGGGGGGGGGGTGGTGGGGGGGAACCCCAAACATAGAACCTTACATGGACAAGAGCAGCGGGAGCGGGTTGAGGGGCAGATCTGATCTCAGCTCCTCAGCTCTGATCCCACCACGGCACAAAAAGGAGCAAAACTGGAATCTCTCTCCACGGTTAGACACAAACCACCCTGCTAAACTAGCTGGTGGTGTCATTTCCATCTGGGAAACATGATGAATAACAAACGCTCTGAAAGCTGAAACTAATTAGAGCATAACTTTGGTACGGAATATTGGCCGAATCAAGGTTACCTTTCCCTTTGGTGAATTTTGGTAAATGAATGTAAAGAGCTGAGCCACACAAAATTCAACCCTCTCTAAAATCAGGTCAAGACTGAGCTCCTCAGCTCAGTCCCAGCTTGCACTGGGGTTTTACAGGTCTCAGACATCTTTGGGGGAACACATTCCTCTCTACACTCAAGCCTATTGATAAATTTTTAAGGACAAAGCCTGCCAAGTTAATTTTTCATTCCCACCTATATTAAGAGCAGTTGAGGCCATTCAGATTAGATTGTCCCAGACAGGTTTTTAACCCTAAGACAGATGCTCAGCTCTTTCATAAGTTTTGCAGCTGTTTCAGTCAGAATGAATGATCCATGCATGAACACAAGCCTTCAAAGGCAAACATCTGAGAAACTGTGGAAATATGTAATTTGTGAAATTCTCACTGGAAAATGGGGACATGGACCTCTTGGGACAAGTCCAGATGTTGCCTCAGAGATGCTCAGGAGGCTGGAGCATCCCTGCTATAAAGACAGGCTGGGAGAGCTGGGGGTGTTTACCTGGAGAAGGCTCCAGGGAGAGATCAGAGCCCCTTCCAGAGCCTAAAGGGGCTCCAGGAGAGCTGGAGAGGAACTTGGGACAAGGGATGAAGGGACAGGACACAGGGAATGGATTCCCACAGCCAGAGGGCAGGGATGGATGGGAGATTGGGAAAAATTCTTCCCTGTGAGGGTGGCGGGGCACATCAAAGCCTTGAAATGCAAAGAAAGGGAAAGCTGGTACAAGACCCAGGAATGGGAGTTTTTTGGAACCAACTGATGCTGCACCAGATTTCAGTGGTGATGGAGGCTGGAGATGAGCCAGGAACACACCTGGAGGAACAACAGGGTCAGCCCCAGGCTCTTGCCTTTCACATCAACTATTACTGGGGACAACAAGTCAGGTGAGAAGAGCAGTGAGACAAAAGGGGAATGAGATCAGACTTTGTCCACAGGCCACAAATCAATTTACCTAGAAATGATCCTTTCATTAAATCTGTGTTGTCATCTCTAGCATACAGGACTGAATCCATGGAAATTGTACGTAACGTGCTTTGCCTCTATAGGGAAGTGGCTTGGCTATCAAATGACCAAAAAGAAGAAAGGTTAAAGAGTGTGACTTATTGAGCAGTGACCTTCAGCTGTTCTTGCAGGAGATACATTTTCCCTTAAGGAACAGAACTAACCTTTGAACCTGAGACCTTCACATTTACCTTTAGCCTTCTGGCTGCTCCTGACAAAGCTGCAGAAGAATAATCCTGGACAGATCCGGTTTGCTCCACCCTTCTGATCAGCTTGGGATACATCTGGCCCTTCTCTGCCCTTTGCACCCAGATTCCATTTGCTCCAAAGGGGCGACTTCCCAAGGTCAGAAATAAGCACTGTATTTTCAGACTCTGAGCTCACAGCCATCAACGGGGATTACTTTGGATCCCCATCAAACAGGAGCCAGTTGATCTCCTCCAACTCACCCCCACAAGATCTCCTGTCTGTGTTTACCCTATGTGCAGGGTTGCCCTACAAAGCCATGACAAATATCTTTCCAGATCAATGGCTCCTGCTTGGAAAATAAATGTCCTGGATTAGCCTTGGACATTTGGGTAGCGTAGGGCACCATTATCCTGCAGCAATATTCTCGTCTGTTGACATTATCTCTTCGTTTTTATCTGTTGCAGACTAAACCATCATTGGTCAGAAGGAAAACTCTGCACATGATTTTCCAGCTTGTTGTCATCAGAGCTGTTACTAAACACCTCACCCTCAAAGAATTTCTCTTCTACTTTCGTTCCATCAAGAATGCCACCTTTTCCAAAAGAGACTGTAACACACTGCTGCAAACTTCACCCACCAAAAGGCTGTATCCACCAGTTTTCCCTTCCCTCTACACATTTCTGAATTTTCTCTGCATTTTTCCACAACTTGTTGCTCTTCTGTTGGGAGAAAAAAATAAATATAAGCTATGATACAATGCTATTAATTCAAAAATACTGAATACAATTCCTAGCCCTGGTATTTTTCTCATTATTTTCCTGAGTCACACCAACCCTGACCTTCAATCTCCTTTATATTTCAAGCCTGGATCTTCCATGGAATGATTTTTTTTTTTTTTTTTTTTTTTTTTTTTTTAATTGTGTGCAAGTGTCCACTAAGGACCATTTGCCTGATCTTACATAAGTGAACTCATTAAGATGAGGACCTCCATCAAGCTGGGGACCTTCAAAACAAACTCAGCCAAAGAACCAGTTCACTGTTTCCTGGCTCCCTTCTTGAAAGTGGCAAAAAGAAAAAAAAAAAAATTAAAATAAAATAAGCTATAACTCACAGGAGCAGAATCAGGCAGAACCCATCCACAAGATGCTGTAAAAAATTTGCCACGAGTCTCAGAAACACAAAGGCCAGGATCTCTTAGCTAAGTATCATTGCCCATAGGTATGGAAAAATGTCCCACTGTTTTAAGAGTGCTACAATGCCTTCTCACAATGGAGCAGATAAAAAAGAGCACTGCAGCTTTAACTTTATATTTCTGGCTTTTGTTGGCTGAAGCTGGATCCTTGGTGTTATTTTAATGCAGCAGCAAAGAGCTGCATTTAATACATGATAGGCACAAGATGCCTCTTTTTTCCCCCCCCCCTTTTTTTTATATATCTGTGCTGAATATCCAGCATGTAATTGAAAAAGGAAAAGGAGCTGCTTGTTTGCTGCCTGATCCAGGAATGATTAAAGGTAGAAGTTTTTCAGGCATTACCGACAGAAAGGGTATAGTTAAAGCTGCTTTAAAAAAAAAAAAAAAAAAAAAAAAAAATAGAGAAGCCTTCATAAAGAGCCGCTACTCAAACCGCTATTAAAAGCGGGGAGTGAAATGCAGCTTCTTCACCAATTACTGGCAGGAGTGTACACCTCAAAGCACTCTCAGGATTGTGTCCCCGCGGGCTGGCAGCTCCCCAGCCCTGCAGCCTGGGCCAGGCTGTGTGTGTGCGTGCGCTGGGGCTCTCCAACTGGTGCCAGCCCATTCAGGGCTACATTAGTGCTGCGGGGGGGGCACAGCGCTGCACCAGCTTCGCCCCCCGCTCCTTGTTTGCGACCCATTTACAGCTGAACCCTCTGTGCAGAGACAGCTCTAAATGACTCCCTGCACCTCTTCACCAAGCCACTTGTTTTTTGTTGTTTCTTTCTCTCTTTTTTTTTTTTTTCTTAATCCGGAGGAAATAATTGATAAACCCTACGCCATCCACCTTAAAGGCAAAATGCATATATCCACCTGGTTAAAATTCCTCCTCTTTCTATTTTCCATCTCCCTATATCCATTTTGCTCGCCGCTGTTTAAACAATACTTCATCAAATGCAGCCCGGAGCAAATAAAAAGCACAGTAGAGTAAATAAAAAGTTAAAAAAAAAAAAAAAAAAAAAAAAAAACAACACAGGCTGGAGGGTAAGTACTTTTATTCCTGTACTTTCATTGCTTGGGGGAATTATTATTCCATTGCTGGTTTCAGGAGGCGGGGGGGGGACTGGGGGGGTGAAAGGACAGCCATGTTATTCGTGAAATGGATTGCTCCTCTCACTGCTTTTCACTCCTCTGGGTTCTCAAAAGTCCAATGATTGCAACAAAGTGTGGCCATCTATTCCGTCTTATTGACAAAGGTCCTTAATTACTGCTGCACCAGTAATACCTGCTATTAAATTCTGCTAAACAGAGGCTGCAAATTAGCCGTGGATCCCGGTAACCTTTTGTGTGTAATTACAGGCAGCGGGATTGACGCTGAGGCTACAGCACTGACCCGAGTCACAGCAACGGGAAACCTTTGTTTATCACCTGTGGTGGGGGGCAAAATGTGAAATTAAAAGCTCTCCATCAGTGGAAGGCCTTTGGAAGCCCGGGAAAGCAACAGGAAGGCAAAAAGCAAACTGCTGTGTATTTATAAGCGGCTTCTTCAATTGCTGTTTAAACTCGCCGCTCATTAACCTGGGGGGGCTGCTACAGTGCGCCAGCCATGCAAAGTTTAAAATGGCAAAAATTTAGGTTGTCTTTTCAAGGTGTTCTGTATTTCATCCAGGCCTTTAACCTGCATTTAAGAGCTCTTTTGCTGCATTTTCTGACTCTAAACAGGTTGCGGTGTTGCAAAACCAAACCCGGCAACACATAAATGTTTTGCATTTCCTTGGCAGGAGGCAGGTGAGTGGGAAACCCTGGTCTGAGCCCATCCTGGGGGCTGGAACCATCACCAGCCATGGATCCTTCCTGAATGCCCAGGTCCCATCCTGGACAGCATCTCTTGTGGTACCTTGGTGTGCTCCTGGGGCACCCACTGCCAGAAGAGCAGTGCTGTATTTCTTTGAGCTGTATTGTCCTTTTACAGGGTTTTGGTTCTATAAACCAAGCTCCTTGGACAGGTGACATGAGTGAGTATCTCCTGCAGTTTCCTGTCTCCCTCTTTTCTCCTTCCTCATTCCCAGCCTTAACACTTGACTGGTGAGGTTGTTCTATTGTTCAACAGCCTTTTCAGTAAAAAAAAAAAAAAAAAAATTGTAATATCCAGTCCAGTCCTGATTCCCTGACACACCATAGAATAAGAATGTCCATCAGAGGTGGAATCAGGCTCTCACCTGACTGCCAGGCCCTGATCCTTGAGCCAGGGTCCAGGAGAAAAGCAGATCTGAACATCCATGTGTGGATATCAGATGGGCATCCTTGAGATGATGCCTAGCAGAAATTGCAGAGAGCAGGATTCACACGGTCGCACTTCAGCATAAATAGCAGTTCCCACACAATTTTTTAGACAAGCAACTGATGAATCCTGACTATAAATATTTAATTTACGAAGAAGTCTCAAGGACTCTGCTGCAAACCCTGAAATCCTCACCCCAGCAGCACTTCCCCTTCTCCCCAGGTAGGAGGTAGGAGCAGGTAGGAGCTTCTGCTCAGAGCTCCCTGTTAATTCAGGTCTCTGGCCTGGGTCCTGGGGCTGCTGTTCACATCTTTCCTCTCTCCCTAACACCACACAATCAAACACAGGGCTCTGAAGCTCTTTAATGCTTTATATGGGCTCGTTTCTGCAAGTTACTGAACAATCAGGGTAGAGCGCACAGCACTCTGCAGTTCTGAGGCAAAGATGAGATTCCCTAAGGAATAAATTTGATTCTGTCCAGAGGCCTAGAACTAGAGTCATTCCACCCCTAAAGTCCTAACTTAGCACTATTTTGGAGACATTAGTGATGGTAAGGGCAGGTATTTCTCATTTTTTATGGATGAGGAGCATTGCAGCACCTTATTACAGACATACAGCCCCCAGCCCTGCTCAGAGGGCAGCCAAGGCCAAAGGACCCCTCTGAAAGCAGAGACCTCATCCTTCACACCTTGCCCTCTCTTTCTGTGCTTTACACACTGCCAAAATGAGCAGGGGCACATCCAGGCTCCAGCTGCAAGCTGTAAAATTTGTACCCCGCAGAAAATAAGAGGGGGGAAAAATATCTCAGGTCACGGTAAAGCCAAGCAAAAAAATCTCAGGATGGATTGGGAGCGTTAGACAGATTCACCATCGTGGTAGAGTCTTGCCCCCGTGTGCAGAAATGTATCTTTTTACGGCAAGGAGACCCCTCTGTTAACATCTTCGAAAATATTTTTATATTTTTTTAAAAAATTCTGAAGCATTTCTGACAGTTAAAGCTGTTTGTGTCATAATCACTTGAAAACCTAAAGTCTGAGCTCCTGGAGCTGTTATGAGGGGCTGTACTGACCTCTCCCTGTATTCCGTAGGAAAGAAACTAACTCTCCTGGATTCAGAAAATAGCTTGAAAATTAGATCTGGAGGCTTTAAACCCAAAAGACAAATAAAAAGAAATCATACTTCATTCGTTTTTAGAGTAAAAAGGGATTTTTTTTCCATAGATTCATTTTTTGGTGAGCACTTAATATTTTATATTATGTGAGCTTAGCAATATCAGAAGTCATGTTATAGAAATGTACTTAGTACATTTTTGCACAGTTTCATGTGATAATGATGCTGCACAACCTGAGAGTTATTACAGAAGAATGTTTTTTCAATTAGCAATGTTAAGCATTACTAAGTGATGTCATAAATCATCTGTTTTAACTCTCCCTAAAACATTCACTTGGCGTTAGATTCTACTTCTGGAGAAACTCTCCATGACCGCATCCTAAGTCACTAAATAAATAATGCTGACACCAAAGAAGCTGCCAGAAACTGAGGGAAGAGACCTGCTTTTTATGGCTTGTGAATATTTGCATCCTTAACAAATTTTTAAGAAGCAAATTGCATACCAGAAGATGTGCTATAAAATAAAAAAAAAAAAAAAAATAAGAAGTTGATCCCTCTTTCTTTCTGACCATTTCTGGAGAAAATTCTCAAAAGAAGCCCAAATAACATTTTATCTGAAAGTTTCTATGGAGACAGAAAGTTGTTTACTGGGGTAATTTGCACTTCATTGACTTTTGGGTTTAAAAATTAAGCATCTGCCTTTGCCTTTCTAGATTCTTCACCACAAGATGCCTCCAGACAGCGGGAGCTCTCATCCTGACCCATGTGCTGCCCCCCCAAACCTTCTTGTCCCCACTCCAAGTGCTCAGAGAGTGCAGGTGCAAGGTTAGAGAAAACATTTAACTTTTGAACAATTTACAAGAACCTCCGTGAATCACAACTTATCACAGGTTCAGACTAGGCAGCAATTTTTAAAAGTTGCCTTCAGTCTTCACTTTTCAGTCAAACTTTTTTTACCCTTTCATTTGGAGGGGTTCCTCTGAGACACTGCAGCATCTCCTGGGACTTGAAGGGAGATACAAGAGAGCTGCAGAGGGACTTTTTGCTAGAACATGGAGTGACAGGAGGAGGGGGAATGGCTTTAAGCTGACAGTGGGTAGATTTAGATGGGATTTGGGGAAGGAATTGTTCCCATTGAGGGTGGGGAGGCCCAGGGTGCCCAGAGCAGCTGTGGCTGGATCCCTGGCGGTGCCCAAGGCCAGATTGGACACTGGCGCTTGGAGCAACCTGGGACAGTGGAAGCTGTCCCTGCCATGGCAGGAGTGACACTGGGTGGGATTTAAGGTCCCTTCCAACCCAAACCATGTTTTGAAGATTTAGGGGCATGATCTGAAGCTGATGAAGCTCAGCTGGGAGATGCCCCTCTGGTGCCTCTGTCAGCTGATGATTTGAACACCCACCACCACCACTCTCAGGGGCATGTCTCACCTGCAAGCAGAGGCTGCACGAGCATCCATGGTTTTATTAAGGCAAGTTTTAACAACAGAACTCTCTCCTGGTGTTCGAGGGCTGCCCAAGAGCTGCAGAGCAGCCTCAGCAGCTACTGCTCCACTGAGACCTTGCAACAGCTCCAGCCCAAGCCACCTCAATGACCTCATGAAGGCACATTCAGCCGTCCTTATCACCATCACCTGACCTTTATGCTGTGCACGGGTCAGAATTTCACCCTTTGTCAGTGGGCTTTGTATTAGCATTTGCCAACTGCCCTTTAAAATATTGAAGCGCAATCATGAGCTTCCAGGGCGGGGTGAAGATTGAGATTTTTTCCTTCTCACTTTAAACGCCCTCAAGTCCCAGAAGACACTGTAAATATATGTGGTACTTCACAGCTCAGATGGCCAGCACAAACCTTTCTAAACTGCTTGCCTATCAAAATCATATTTGGAATTGTGCTTCGTAAGTATGCGCAAAATTTACATTACAAAAGATGCAGTGTGACATCGAAAAAGAGTTACTACAACTGTTCTCAACCAGTGTAATGTGGAAAAGGGGCCTCCAAGGATTATTTCTATCGCCCTTAGGACTCCTGTTTTGAAGTGCCTCAGCATGACAGCAGAAAACCTACAATTAAATATTGAAATCACTGTAGCAGTGATTTTTTTAAGGAAAAAAGAACTTCAAGAGACCTCTTTAGAAACTGAGCCCCTCCTCGTCACATCACACATGCTAGCGAAATAATTTTAAAATAAAAAGCTAATCTAAATTTTATATTGCCTTGGATGTAATAAGCTCCTGGTGAGCAGAGTAATATCGCAGTAAAATATGAAAGTGCAATGTGCTTTTTGATTACATCAGGGCTTTCTATTTGCCACTTTAATCCTTAGAATTCAGCAGTTCCCTGTTCAGTCCTTTTACATCATCCTTAGCCAATCTGTCAAACATTTCAGACAGCCAAACCAATTTTCAGATTGTTCGGGACTTTGCCACAAGCGCCGTGTGCTGTTAATAAGATTTTCATTTGGAGTGATGCCATGTCGTCCATGTTTCCTATTGTATATAAATACTGAGATTTAATGGCTCCGGGTTTTGTTTAATGTTAACATCAACAATAAAAAAGGGGAGGTTCTCAAACGCCGAGCCCCACAGTGAAATGCACTAGTGACAGCTATTTGCAAGGTTAATGTTGTGGAAAACAACATCCATCTTTGAAACAGTTTCATTAGCCCCATACAGCTGACCTCTCCACATAATGTTGTCAAATGTGACGTGCATCAGATTATTGGGAATATGGAGATCAATAAATATGCAACACCAGCGCTCAGAACGCTCCTGGCATCATAGCCATACAAACGCCATCCAACATCCCAAAGAGAAGCTGTCATCTGTCAAATCTACAGGCAAATAGACAGGCTTAAGGGGAAAGCCGTCGGTGAGGGCAAAATACATAAGCAAAGATGAATGTGGGAGTGCAAAGTCAGGCTTCTGATACATTACTGCTCCAAAGGAAAAGCTCCAGATGAACACTTTAGAGCAAGACTTGCCTTATTTGTTGTGTTAAATGGAAACCCCTCCACGAGGCACCCTCCTCGTTTCATGTGCCCACTGCTTCCCTCAGTGTTGCTCTTGTCGTAAAATCGCAGAATCCTTTAGGCTGAAAAAGCCTCCCAAGGTCACTGAGTCCGACCATTCCCCAGCTCTGCTCCATGTCCCCAAGTGCCACACCCACACAGCTTTTAAATTCCTCCAGGGATGGGTACTCCACCACTGCCCTGGGCAGCCTGTTCGAATGCTTGATCATCCTTTCTGTGGAGAATTTTTTTCCTAAATTCAGTCTAAACCTGCTCTGGCTAATCTTGAGGCCGTTCCCTCTCCTCCTGTCCCCATTCCCTGGGAGCAGAGCCCGACTCCCCCGGCTGTCCTCTCCTGTCAGGGAGCTGTGCAGAGCCACAAGGTTCCCCCTGAGCCTCCTTTTCTCCAGGCTTAGCCCTTTCCAGGGGCTCCAGATCCTTCACCACCTCCTTACCTCGTCCCCACAGTGTGCCCTCTCAGGATCACCAGTCCTGGCACAATCCAAGTCTTCAAACACAGCCTAAGAATGGGCTCCCAAGGACAGGAAAAGTATGTTCAGGTGCAGTAGCTCCCACAGGAGTCACCATGTTGTGATAATATAAAACTGAGTAATGAAAAAAAAATTACAATTTCCTTTTAATTTTTGAAATAAATTCTATTGACATGAAGCTCATTCTGGTCTCAAACCAGGGTGCAGCTCAGCAGCAGATAGAGAAATCAATGTATATCATATCATCAGCACACTTTGTCTTCAGGTCCAAAGATCTGAAGATACGGAGCAGTGGCAGAATTAAAGAGAGGGTTTAGGAGCTGACTTCAAAAGAGAGGAGGAACAGGCAGTACCTTGCATCACTCCCAGCAATTTCAACCCAAAAATGAAGGTGCAAAGATCCATCCTACCCAGACTTTGACTGAAAACATTTAGGGACTGAAAATACCTGATTGCCTTTTTTCATTGTCTCTGTACGTATGGCATGGTTCTCATTACCCTGCCCTAGATAATTGGATAGAAATGTTCAGCTCACAGCCTTGGTGGGGCTGCCAGGGTGATGAAATCCTGCAATAAATCGGTGGTTGGGATCACTCTGGGAAAACTCAGAGAATGACACACCTGTAAACAGCAACTTGTGCCAATGTATATATGTATGTTAAAGAGTTACAATGAGGACATGTTGTCCAATTAAAGAGCCAGCAGATTGGGAGTTCTGGGGGATTTTTAATTTTTTTATCTCCTTGTGTGTTTTTTAAAAACACTGCTCAAGTTGTGGAAAAAAAGGAGAACAAACAGAAAGCAGAAAGGTATTTTTGAAGTATACAGTTATAAGGTGCTTGGCTGATAATTTGCAACCTTGGTACACAACATACCTTTTAGCAAGGCTATTTATTTCTCAGGGAGAATGCTACAGTACTTACGATAAAGGCCTCTGTTGGACCTCTTCATCAATAGCAAACCTTTAAGCACAGCACATTTCATAAATAGGAGTTCCACTAACACAGACTTCAAAAGGATAGAACCTGATAATTCAAAAATAGAGCTATATTAAGTGTTCCAACAGTCCATCCATAAAAGCAGCCTCCCAACGCCTCCTCTGTGCAGCATGACAGTCTATTAGAATAATGGCAGGGGAAAGCATAATTACAAGTAATCATTGGCTGGAAAGGAGCTAGTTGTTTTTGCAGAGTAAAATGCCTGGCTGAACCCAGCAGAAAATGCGGTGCTGGTTCTAGCACAGAGGGCAGGCAGCCGCAGAAAATAATCAGAGCACAAATCTTGAGTGATCAGGGTTTATTTTTTTAAACCCCTATGGATCGCTTAATATTTTCCTGGCGAATTGCACTTAATTTGCTGCTGCAGTTTAAGCCCAGTTACAATATCGTTGCTGCTGGTCGGGTGGTGACACCCCTCCAGCTGGAAGATCTTCCTTGGATTTGGAAGGTCCATGACCTAATGACTTTCTTCTCATCGATCTGAAGATGTCCCTTCTTATGGCAGGGAGGTTGGACCAGATGAGCTTCAGAAGTCCCTTCCACCCCAAACCATCCTGTGGTTCTATGATTTTAAGACAAAACATCTCCACTAACCATGATTTTTGACCCATTCAAAGCCCTCCCTGCAGACTACTAAAGGTGGCTCAGCTACTTGTGCGAGAAAGTTCAGGAGGGGCTCACGGTTCTTCCCCCTTTCCCCATCTGTGTAGGACTTGGCCCTTTGTCTCCAAGAGCCTAGAGGTAGAACCAACCTGTGTTTGCAGGGAGCTGAGCTCCAGAAACCCCACCTCTCATTGTTCCTTCCCTCTTCTGTCTTCTGGATGCCCTGCCTTCACTCCCACCTCCCTTGTACTGCCCAGCCTCAGATGTGCACCAGCCATCGTGATCCACCAGGTCATAGAGTGGGAGATGGGCTGTTGTCTTCAGTAAAGGCAGCACTGTGGGGTTTAATCCCACAAATCTGTCCCTGGGATTATTGATGGTGATCCTTGCTAGAGTTGTGGTGCCTTGGGAAGGCTGACCTGGAACAGAGAACAGACAGAGCTGGAGAATAAAGTAGGGATTTATTGAAAGGCCTTTAAGGGCTCACCTTGGGCAGGACAAGAGCCTGGCCAGGGCTACAATCAAGGTGGACCCAAAATGGTCACAAAATGGACCCAAAATGGACACAAAATGGTCACAAAATGGTCACAAAATGGACACAAAATGGTCACACAATGGTCAAAAAATGGTCACAAAGTGGACCCAAAATGGTCACACAATGGACGCCCGGTCATGAGGTCTCACACTTTTATAAGTTTTGCTCCATTTGCACCATTGGTGTTTAATTGTCCAATTCCAGCTCCAGGCTGTGAGGTCCCATCCTTCTTGTTCCTCCCTCCAGCCACTATTTTTTGTGCTTTTGGGCCTGAAAGTTGTCCTTGGTGTGGAGCAGGAAAAGGATTTGTTTTATGTCTCTGCTGTGTGCAGAGCACTGAGAGCCCCTGAGTGTGAGCTCAGAGCTGCACCCTGGCAGCACAGAACCTGAAAAACATGAAAGATAAAACTGAAGGCATCAGCTGTATATCTCAATAACCTCTACGTACCCTCTCCAGCCTGCTCTAGGAGGCCACAACCCGGATGGCGAGGCAAGGAACTGAAAAATTCGCCTGGCATTGCATTGCTCAGCTCCCTCACCATTTTCAAACCCAGCAGTTTCCCTCACCCCAAATGAGGCCAAGAACACACTCGGACCAATTAAGCAATTATAATTACACCACCAAGTGCCAATCACTTTATTCATTCTGCCATTCCACGTGAAGGATGAGCAACTCTTTTGTACTCAACATGAAGAAAGCACCTTTGTAGACAGTCCTGTACCTCCTGGCTGGTATGATAATGCATTTAAGGTAAAAACACCTTTATGTGAGGACGGTCCCATTAGAAATGATCTGCTGAGTCACAGCCAGCGCCTGCTGAAAAGTTTCAATGTTCATTACGTTAGCTAGTCTTAAAAATGGAATTCAAACCAATTTTAATCAATATGGAGTAATAAATAAATATTGAGGAACTATAGCACTCATGTACAGGTAGCCTAATTAAAGTAACAGCATTTGCTGCACTCACATACCTTAATTTTCCCTGCAAAATCCTTATTGAACCACTACTTTTTAAAAAAAATTGCATTTGCAATTAGAAACACTGAAGTTACATTATCGATTTTCTGCTAAAAACCTTTTTAGTAAACAAGCACAAACTACATTCATTAAATGTAAGTGCTTGGAGCTATGGTGTGAAATTCAATTCAGCCATTATCATGAATTACACTGATTATTGCTGTAATTATTTTCTCTTGGATACAACTGCATTTCTGTTCCTTGCTAGTTGTGTTGGACATATAACCATGTTCATTTTATAGCTAATAATACTCAACTGTAGTTTCAGCAATTACTATCACTTATACAAATCATTAAGTTAAGCTATGGGTAGCTAGCAAAATTTAAAAAAGAAAAAAAAGGTAGGTAAAACATCCTTTTATTTTTTACCTCTAAAATAACTAATGGCATTAGCAACAGAGGAAAATTACTGATGTTAAATGATTTACATTAGAAAAAGTGATCACCTGTGATACACTTTCACTGGCATTTCGGTCACAGTGAACTCATAACTCTCCATTCAAAATCCAGGCAAACTATCCTTTTGCCACACAGGCCAATAGAACAACCCCTTTTTAAAAAAGTTTATCTCTTAAGGGAACAAATTTTTTTGAGGACCAAGTACACACTAGCAGGTCCTAGCCAAAATTAAATTCCCCAATAAATAGGTCCATTAAAACAATAAAATTCAGAGATTAATTCAAGCATGGCAAAACCAAAAAAAATTGTCCTACAGTTTGAGATCCTTTCCCAAACCCGGTACTGCAATCCAGAGATGTGTTGCCAGCAAGGGTTGTTGCACTTTTCAGCCCATCTAAATGTACCCACTTTCAGCTTAAGCCCATTCCCCCTTGGGCTGTCATTCCAGGCTCTTTCCACAGTTCCTTTCCAGCTCTTTTGGAGACCCTTTAGGTACTGGAAGGGGCTCTAAGGTCTCCCTGGAGCCTCCCCTTCTCCCAGGTTGTCTTCACAGAGGACACAAGGAGAAGTTTTGACCTGGAGATATTTTTAGCAAAGGAGGCATGTTGGCCATATCAACATTCAGAATATTTTTCTTAAGGTCCCATTGTAACCCAAGTCATTCTATGGTTCTGTGATGCTTCTCTGAATGTCAAATATGTGGAGGTCTCTGTGCATAGAGTATTGGGGGGGAAAAGTTTGCTGCATTTTTGGAAATGCAGCAACTTTAAAAATAGCAGATGCAAATGTTCTGAAGAAGTAAAAATACCACCTCCTCTCCCAAATCCAAGAAAGCAATCGGAAACCTAGAACAAAATTCAATGTCAAATTTTAAAACCACTGCATTCTTACTCTCTGTCCCACTTTACCATGTGGTAGAGTGGTAAATTAAAAAGCACTGAATTAATAACAAGGAAATCCTACCTGAAATGCAAGCATTAAACACACAAAAAGACAATGGATATTCCCAGGTATTTTCTTCATATAGGAACCTCTCCTCTGGCCACTTTGAAACCGTGTAACTCAACCTTCAAAGCAGGGCAGATGTGTTGTAGAAGTTCTGCTCGGCTAACCATGAACACTAATTGCAGGGAGAATGATCTGCGCGGGGCCTCAGGGCATGAGCTCAGCCAAGGGCACAAAAGTTCCATCGTGCTCCTGCAGACAATGGAGCAGGGTGATGCTCTGAGCGTCAGACAAGCCTCCCTGAAACGGGATACCCCATCCCGAGCCTCAGCAAAAGTCTGGAGGAGCCAATGGAATCCCCTTATCAAAGCAGCTTTGGAAAAGAAAGGATGAGTAAAGAGGAATTTCGTGTGTGTGTGTGTACGGATCCTTCTGTGCAGCTCTACGTTCCCGTGTTGCAGACTGCACAGACACAGCCAGCCCCAGTCCAGACGAGCATCCCGGTCCTGCTGATGGGAGGGATGGACCACTGAAACAGGCTGCGTGGTGGCCAGAGGGGTTTGAGCCCCACGAAGGTGTGTTGAGCTCTGAGAGCTGACCTGAAACCTCCCAGAAACGGCTTTAAAATAATAGCAAGATGGGTGATCGGGTGTGCTTTGAAAAGGAAAAGGTTTTAATTAAAGAGAAAATAACAAACGATACAAAACAAAAGCAAAAGCTGTGCACAGGTGTGGGGAAACCCCTTTACACCTGGCTAAGGCACCCCAAAAAGCCCAGAGCACCTCTGTGCTCTTTTTAATATGTTTAATGTTTTAGGAGGGTTCTTTGGCTTGCTGCCCAATGGAATCAGCTGCAGGTTTTGAGAAACATCCCAAAGATCCAACCAGTGCCCCTGTGCTGCCACTGGGCCATTTATGGTGAAAGGAACGCAGAAGTCTCTGCTGCTTTTCCCTCAAAGGTTCTGAGGTGAAACTGAAACCCCTTTCCTAAGACGGAAACACCCACTGGGTCGTGGGGCTGCACCGCAACAAACCACTCCAGCCCTTCCTCTCGGTTCAGCAAGAGCTCAGCAGTCCCTCTGTGACATCTCAGCTGATTCCTCTCTTCTTGGGAAGGTCAAATCCCCTCCGCAGGGATCAGAGCTTTGGCCACAGCAGCAGAGTCCAAACCTCTGAACGCTCCTGAAGGGATCTGAGTCACAGGTCAGGGCATCACTGCCAACAAAACATGACTGAAGCACCATCACCAGTTAAAAAAAAACCCATTGAAGCTACATCCCCACCAGCCCAAGGTTCCATCACCCCACAGAGGGCTGTGTCCCTGCTCTCAGTGCACGCTGCACTCCAGGAGCTGATGATTGGGATACTCAGCTCCAGCGACTTCAGGCAGAGAGCATTCATCCTTCCTTCTCCCAAATGGCCGGGGTGTGTTCAGCTCTGCCTTGAGACAGGGAGGGAGCTCAGTGACCTCTTCTCTAGGGGTCCATTAATTTGACAGAGGCAGGTGGAAGAGGATTTTAAAGGGCCTGAGCTGCTATTGCTGTTCCAAAGTCAGGTTCTCCTCCCAAGCCCAGTGCTCAAAACTGCAGGATCCAAAATCCCATTTGGAACACCCTAAACAGAATTTTCTAATGATCATCACTGTAACCCTACTGATAGCAACTCTGTGGTGCCTGCCAGCCAGTACTAACCACCAATACTACCAGGAGAAAAAAAAAAAAAAAAAAGGAAGTTTTTATTTTTGGATCAGGGGATGTGTAGCGAGAAGCAAAAACAATCAAAGGAACTGTGCCTGAAAATCCAGGCTGTAACTTTTCAAAAGCAGCACAAGTGTTCTCTGGACCCTGTTTCCTAACACAGATTGGGATGGGATTCCCCTTGCCCTGGCCAAACCCTGCTGCCTCTGAGAGCAAGAACAACCCAACGCTGAAAGGGTTTGGAAAGCAGTTATATTTTTTTCTTCCCATTTGGGATGTGTGCAATGAGACTCTGGAGAAGCCAAAGTCAAACTTCCAGGCACTGACTCAAAGTGGAGCAAACGGACACATAAACAAAATATCCTGCTTGTCTAAACCAATTCTTAAAATGGAGTTGGTTTTCTTTTCCTGCAAAGCTGGGGCTTGGGCAGAGAAACAGAGAGAAGCTGGGGAAGAGATTGTGTGTCCTACTTCAGGAAAATCAGGGAATCTGGATTTCTTTTGTTTGGTGGGGGTTTTTTGTTTGTTTGTTCGTTTTTTGTTTTGGTTTGGTTTGTTTTTTTGTGTAGGCCTCCCACTGATGATGTAAACAGATTGAAGGACCAAGTCTGGCTGAAATATTTTGGTTTAGCACTTTCCTTTGAGATAAACAGCAAAGAAGCAGCATCATGATGGCGCTGCCCACCTTCAAAAGAACAGAAAACCCAATTAGAGACAGAAATGTCGTGGGATGGGTCGATTCCCTTGACAACACCTCCAGCTGCCCGTGGAAATGGTAGGCATGAAGGTTAGCAAGATAATACTGTTAACTTAACCTGCTCGAGCACATCTTCACAGAACTTTGCTTTTTAATTGTTGTTAAGAAAAACTGCAGCTGAGGTTTTCCCTCCTTCCTTGCACTGCTTGGATCTGTACAACTGAGGTGCTTAAAATAAGGTTTATATGACTGCTAGCAGTGGCTGGTCAGTTAGTGTGACGTGGTACAGATAAAAGTTCCAATTAGCCCTTAACTGTTTTCTTAATAGAAAGACCTGTTAGGAACAAGAAGGATTGCTTGTTAGCAGAAGAACAGAACTTTCTCACATGGCAGATTACCAGTATTCTTTAGATTCACACATAAACAAGGCTGAAATGCAATTACATCTTCCACAAGGACCCAAATGCTTTTAACCTTTTCAAGGTAAAAAGAGTTTGTTTTTTTTTTTTTTTTTAAAAAAAAAAAAAAAAAAAAAAAAAAAAAAAAAAAAAAAGTTGAAACTGCTGTTGAATTAGGTCCAGCTAGCTTTCTTTTTTTTTTTTTTAAAGTTTTTGTTTCATTTTAATAATGGTTTAGTCTGTTTCACAGCCTGTGGCCTCTTCAAACCTGTTACTTTTAAAGATATAGCAGATGCTTCCTAAATGGAAAGGAAATTGTAATGATGCAAATCCCCATTCACATGATTTTCCAAATAGGTTTGAGCACTACAGGCTGTATAGGGCAGGTGGGGTAGTGTTACTGACAACCAGAAAAGGTAAACTTGAATACAAATAGACAAATCAAGCACATGTGTTCGTTTGGAAGTTTGTAGTCAGCTCCTCAATCTCCATCTGAGAAAATAAGCTATTATCAGCCCTGAGTGGCCTTCTCAGCATCAGAAAGCTCGAAATTAACTTAATTGCTGAACTGCACCTAAAATCGGCTGCTTTAAACATTACAATTTGCCTTTTAGTCTCATCAAAATTCCAAATATGCTAAAATTCTAATTTGCAAGCGTGCTAAATTAACACTTTGAAACCACAATATTTAACCTGTTGGCTAATCTGATGTCAAGTGAAAACATGTCAAACAATATGGAAATCATATACTGTACAAAAAGCCACAGCAATTCACCTAAAAATCTTTAGCTTGGGGGTGCCAGGAGGAATTCTGAAGTTTGGTTTCATTACAAGCCCTATCAAGGCTTCCCTCGTACTAGTAAATAATACAGATTAACCTGGATAAAGAGAAGCTGTTTTTATTTGGGAGTTTGCTATCGTTTTCTTTGCTGTAGAAACATAACTTTGCAAATCCTTGCAGTTTTACACCAGCAAGCAGATTAGCATCCGAAAGGAGATGGGCTGGATTTGGTAACCTACCAAAAACACCTCGGGGAGATGTGTGCCATTCTGAGGGGTGATTTGTAGGGTTGCTCAGTAAAATACTTCAAACACCCACTTCTCCCCCGATTTCTGCAATCCCAAGCGTAATCTGACTTCGTAACAGGGAAAGGCTTGTTTCTGGGGACACACACACAGAAAAAGGAAAAGGGCAAAGGATCTGGGGAAAGGATCTGGAGCCCCAGGAGGGGCTGAGGGAGCTGGGAAGGGGCTCAGCCTGGAGAAAAGGAGGCTCAGGGGGAACCTTGTGGCTCTGCACAGCTCCCTGACAGGAGGGGACAGCCGGGGGGATCGGGCTGTGCTCCCAGGAACAGGGACAGGAGCAGAGGGAGCGGTTGCACAGAGGAGTTTTAGATGGGATATTGAGGAAAATTTCTCCACAGAAACAGTTGTCAAGTGCTGCAAGAGGCCACAAGGGTAGAGGTGGAGTCACCGGCCTCGGAAGAGTGGAATAGATATGTGGATGTGGCACTTGGGGACAGTGGTGGCCTTGGCAGGGCTGGGAATGGTTGGACTCCGTGGTCTCAGGGGTATTTCCAACCTAAACAATTCTGAAACTCTGTGAACGCCCAAACATGCACGCTGTAGTTGTCCAGCAGTGATGAACCATCAGTGTCAGACCTTCTCACATCCAAAAGGAATTATAAAAAAATCACCAAAGTTTCCTTTACAGAGCCTGCTGTTTCTATGTAATATTTCGGCTTGAAAGGAGCAGCGCAGAAACTCAGCTCGTGGCTTTTGACAAACTCATCTCCAACCCACCAAGAGATTGTTGTAAGAGGCTGTGGGAGGTGAGGAGGAAAATATTGTCATGGCTTAGAAAGCAATTTGCACTGATGAAGTTCAGAGGAATCTCAGAGAAGTCTTCTAAGGGGACAAATTGACTACACGACAGCAGGGACAGCCAATACTGACAAATGCAAGGCATTGGGAAGATCAAAGTAGAGAATTCCAACAGGAAATTGGTCTCTGAGGGAAATATATTTTGCTTATTTCAAATTGTAATCAGTTTTCATTAAGCATCCTTAAATGGTAACCTTAGTATACACAGAATTTACCGATTCAGAAGGAAATTAATAAAGTTTCCAGTTTCACAACTTTTATTGAACTTTTAGTAGCAGGAGATATTGAAATAAAGTATCTATCCTGCTGTATCTTCTTGGCTTGTTTGAATTTCTGCTTTTTCTGCAAGTTTTTAGACTATTCCTTACCACATTATGGCATTTGAACCGTGCCAAGATAAATTGCTTTTAGAGCAAAACACAGCAGAGGACCTCTGGTTCTGAGTGCCTCTAATTAGTTCCTGATGCAGTGGTCCCATCAATGAACGGATCCTTCCTCAGAGTGGAAACCTCTCCGAAAGTTTGCAGCGGGAAGGGAGCTGCAAATCCTGGGCTGGGATGATTCATGAGCAGCAGGGCTGGAGAGGCAGCAGCCCTCGCCCCCCTAGGAGGGGATGCAAAGGGACAAAATGCCCCCATCAGGAAACGTGACACACAACTAATGGTTACAAATGTGTTTTCAGGGAGAAAGAGAGGGGAAAGGGATTTAGAAATCTTCTGTTCTACTGCGTGGGAGAGCTTTTTGGTTTTTTAAAGCAGCTTTTTTCTAAAATCATCTCTAAAGATGCCCCCCCGCCCCGTTCAAGACTACACTCAGAAATGCTGGCTAAAATAGCAGAACTCATTGCTTATGCCAAAACCAACAGCAGCCAAATAAAACACAGCAAGGATTAAATCAATTTAACACCTTCTAGGGTTTCCACCAAGTTCTCCTGGAAAAAAGCGTGGTTTTGTTTTCTTGACTTTCCCCAGTCTTTTTTAAATTCCACCATGTCTTCTTGGCACATGAATGCTGAGTGTTGGGACCGTGGCTGGGCAGGCATGAGACAACAACACAAAAACAGGGGCTGGATCCTCGGGGAGAGCAAAATTCTGTCTGGGATGTGCTGCCTTTCCTCTTACAAACCATTAATTATTTTTTTTAAACATATATATTGATTATCTGCATATTTAATAACATGCAAATGATTAATTTTATATATAATAATGAAGAAACAATTACCAGCCTTTCATGTTTGCTTCTTTGCTGAAAACACTCATGGTTTATATTAATACAAGAATAAATACGGGGTCAAGTTAGCTCCCAACACAGAAATTATGAAATATTCTTGCCCCAGGTATTTATATTGTCCATATAGGGTTAGTTGGGAGGATTTCACCCCCTGGTTTTGTGACTTTCTGAGACGTTGAGAAACCAAGAATCAAGACTTGAGCATGAATGCAGAGAGCATTGTCCTGGAGTCCCTGGAGATGGGGAAATTACAGAAGCTCAGGATCTGAAGGAGGAGCCAGCAGCATTAATTGCTGACTGAAACTGCTCTGTCCATGGGGAATCGCTCCATCCTGAATCACAGCTCATCCCTGTCCCCGTTCATGTCCTCAGTACTCAGGCCCACAAGGGGACCTGACTTGGATCCCTCCAGCTCAACACAGAGAGAACTGGGGGCACCAGTGGGTGATACACCCCAAAACCCCACAGACTGGGGCAGGAGAGAAGGTTTTCCTCCCTTCTTCCTAAAATTCAAACCTCCCCCCCCGAGGCAGAAGTCTCTGCTGGACCAGGACTGCCCCGTGCAGCCCCGAGCTGCAGGAGGTGCAGTCGCAGCGAGATGTGAAGTGACATCCCGCCGGATTTAACGCCTCCCGAGAGCCACCGGCATTCTGAGCAGCACTTGGACACAGTCCAAAGGTGATGACTGTGCATTGCAGCTCTCAGAAAGATGTCCCAAGAAGGCAGCTCCTTCCTGCCCACCACTAAGTAAAATATATCCCAGAGGGTTCTCTTGTTAGACAGCAATCTCCAAATCCATTTGCTGCTTGCAGCACATCTCATTTCCCAGCCTCTTCCCCTTCCACCGTGCTCACTGTGTCTGTTCAGCCCCAGCTGCTGCGTCTCAGTCCAAAATCAAACCTTCTGCAGACAAGATGGGCTTCATACGTGAGAAGAAGGCTCAAAAAACACCAGAGACAAGAGGCAACCAAGCCTTTTGTTCCTGCCTTAAGTAAAAACAACAAATCATATACAAGCACAGCCAGTCACACCTCCTTATGCTTCTTTCCACAAATATATTTGGATTAAACTTATTTATATATCTCATTATTTTCTTTGTTTCAAGTTCCTAGTCTGGATTTGGGGGAAAAAAAACAGGGGGAGTGGGGGATTGCTGACATTTTTAACCATCAGGAACTGGATGTTGCATAGAACTGGACTCTGAATTCCTTCAGCTGTAAATGTATCTCATAACTGAGTAAGTGTAAGAGAAGGGAGGCACGGGGTTGTGTGCATCTGTGGGCACGAGCACACGTGAACTTTCCTCTCGGCTCAGTTTTAAACCGCTGGAGGAAATCTTCGGAACGGGCAACAGCCACAAGGCAATCAGACAGACTGTCTGCAGCACAACGATTTAATTTGGTCCTGTTGCCCCTTCTGAAAAATGATGTCGACAGAAGATAAGGAGACAGGGAGTTTCAGATTGTTCTATCAGGGCCAGTTGCCGGTTAGGAAGCGTATTTGAGGCAATTCAAGGTTGCTGGGATTTTTCCCAGTTGCCCTCCAGGAGGGCTGCTCGGAGCAGAGGTGAAGGCTCAGAGGGTTCACAGAGCAGGGAGAGGGGCTGTGGGTTTGTACACACCCTGTACAACAGCCCCTCCTGTGCATATGTCCCCTCCCTTGTTTTGCCATTCCTCCTGCTTGCTGCTGAAGCTCCTTCTTCCTGAGAGCCTGTTTATTACTTGAAAATAGCAAGAGCTTTCTCATTTTTATTTTCCAAGGCAGGCAATTAAAATAATCTCAGAAAATTGTTTCCCTATTCACTTAGGCTACTGCAAGGCCAAACCCTGTCATTAACTAATGAGCTGAGATGGATTTAGTAGGGGAGGACCGAGATTGATATGGCTCTGGCTCATCCTCTCCAACACCACACAGGCATGTGTTTTCCATGGGGAATGCTGAGAGCCAGGGACAGGGCCACCTCTGCAGGGACCACAAGGGTGTTAAGGTGTATCAAGAACACCTCTCTCACTGCTAAATACAATCATTCGTTTCCAGTGACAATTTATGGTGGCCATGTTATTGTTTGGATGTTATTTACGCATTTAGGTTTTGTATTGTTTATACATTCGTGCTGGTTCATGGCGAAGGAACAGACCCGAGATAATCAGTGTGTAATTCTGTATATTACTGTACAAAGTGATGGCATTTGGAAGGGCCTGAGCCCGGCACTTAATAAAGGGGTGATCCTTGGACATTTTGCTGTTGTGAACGGCAAAATTGAGGAATGAGTTCTGAGAACCAAAGTTTCCTCAGTGATCAGCAGTCTTCCATTCACAAAAGCAAGAGGAGTTTTGTCCCCACACACAGGTTTGCTTTTGAGGACCTGGTGGCAATGGCTGAGCTCCTCCTCAGTGCAGCAAGGAACCACAACCAGATAATAACCGAGACAGAGAACAGCTCTTCAAGGAAGACTCAGCTACAAGCCATCTCCTCCCTGATTTAGGACAGCCCTGTGTCCATCTCCCTGCCCAGAGCTGCTTCAGAGCCATTTAACCCACCCACAGAGCAGAGTGTAGAAGTGACATCAGCCCCGGGTCACTACTCCTCACTCCTGGATTTAGGACAGTGAGCACTCTGCTCTCTTCGCCCCCTCATCCCTGAAGTCCTTGAGCAATTCCCCCCACTGCCAAAAGGCTGGAGGTTGTTTTATGAGCAGAGAGCAATGCCGGAATGAGGGAAGTGCAAAGGTGGCTCTCACAGGCTCATGGACAAGAGCGTGATTAGATCACCAAGTCTGCCTCTCTTCAGAAGGCAACAAGGAATTTCATACGGCTAAACTCTTCCTCGAGCCCAGGGATTTGTGTTTGACAAAGACTTGTGGCAGGAAACTGTAGCCAGATCCCACCCAGGTTTGAAGATGGCAAGAAGATGTGGATTCTCTGACTCTTAGTGCTCCACATTGTGAGACCATCACCTGAGAAACTGGCACTGACCAAACACAATCTCAAAGAGCCTGTGTTACACAGGACACCCCGTTTGGCTGGAGAACCTCATTCTGCACCTTCCTCTGCAGATGACACCGGCACATCCCACGGCTCCCAAAAAAAGGGTGCAAAATCACAGTTCCAGCCATGACCGTGGAGCAGCCCAGGGTCTGAGCCTGCAGCTCACGAGGTCAATGGGCTCTTTTGCCATTGAACTCAATCCGGGCAGAAATGACATTAAGATTTTTCCAGTTCAGATGTCAGCTATTAATTTGGATGATGGTTATTTGATTCCATGGAAAGTCAGTGGAATCAAGTTAAAAAGACAGAGATATATTCATATATCCTTAAACTGGGAGACACCGCAACTCACTGATAACCTAAATTAGATTGAGCTCGTGCTATCTCTAATTAGGATCTTTCACTATGAACAAGGAAAGAGGCCAAAGTGGATTAGCAAAGGAAACAGTACATGCATCGGCTCAAAACAATAACCAGAAATGTTGACTTCCATCTCAGGATGTCACGCACGAAAACAAAATGTTTCAAAAAGCATTTCCCTAAGAAAAAGGTGAAACTGTTCAGAATTAGAGAGACTCTCTAGAAATGTTGGTGACATTTATTAACTAATTAGCTAAATGACCTTTGCGTCATTTTTATACACAGTTTTCTTTCATAAATATTTCATGAATTACATGTAATTATTAGTAACATCAACTTTACTGAATTAATTACTGCCAATTCCTATTAATAAAATGCATCTCGTAATAAATAACGTTAGTTTATTACGGAGTATTGGTCTCGGAGGTATTCACATCTGTCAGTCGCCTTCTACTTCAGGCTAAAAGAAAGGTAATCAAATAACTGTAATTATTGTACTAAATATATCACCGTTTGTTTAAAATGTCAATGGGAATGGATAAAGGCATTTGTAACAATCTGAACCCTGTGCAGTGGTGTAAGTGCATGTGACAGAGCCGCAGTACCAGCAGGACACGGCCGCGTCTGGGGCTGACAGACAGGAACGTCAACAAATGGTTACTTCTCTGATTTACTCACGGGGGCTTTGCCTGCAGGCCATTGGCTCAGAGACACTAATAAAGTCACAGGGAATTTAATCTGATGGCTCCTAATTAGCCCCTGTGAAAGGAGAGTTGGACTCAGGCCAGTCCTGGCACACAGGACTCCGTGCACTGACCGATGCTCCCGTGACCGGGGGCTGTTGGACGCGTCCTGCAGCAGAGCAAAATCCTGGCAGCCCCACAGAGCTCCTCCTCCTCACAGACTGCCCAGCCCAGGCTGAAAAGCTCACCTGGAGCAGGGCTGGGCCCCTCTTGTTCTCCTGAGGGATGGACCCTTCTCCTGGGGCACAGACCCTTCTCCTGGGAGATGGACCTTTCTCCTGGGGGATGAACCCTTCCCCTGGGGAATGGACCCTTCTCCTGGGGCACAGACCCTTCTCCTGGAGCATGGACCCTTCTCCTGAGGGATGGACCCTTCTCCTGAGGGATGAACCCATCTCCTGGGGCAAAGACCCTTCTCCTGGAGCACAGACCCTTCTCCTGGAGGATGGACCCTTCTCCTCCAGCACAGACCCTTCTCCTGAGGGATGAATCCTTCTCTTGGAGGTGGACCCTTCTCCTGAGGGATGGACCCTTCTCCTGGGGTGGACCCTTCTCCTGGGAGATGGACCTTTCTCCTGGAGCCTGGACCCTTCTCCTGAGGAATGAACCCTTATCCTGCGGGATGGACCCCTTCTCCTGGGGGATGAACCCTTTTCCTGGGGCACAGACCCTTCCCCTGGGGGATGAACCCTTTTTCTGGGGCACAGACCCTTCCCCTGGGGGATGGACCATTCTCCTGAGGGATGAACCCGTCTCCTGGGGGATGGACCATTCTCCTGAGGGATGAACCCGTCTCCTGAGGGATGAACCCTTCTCTTGGAGGTGGACCCTTCTCCTGAGGAGTGGACCCTTCTCCTGAAGGATGGACCCTTCTCCTGGGGGTGGACCCTTCTCCTGGAGGATGAACCTTCCTCCAAACAGCTGCTCTCCACCTCACACCTGGCAGGCACAAGGAGCAGCCACCCTGTTCTGCTCAGCTCTGCCCTCACAGCAGCAGCTGGGAGTTTGAGCCTCTTTCCACACAAGAATAGGGAATAATTCTCCAGCACTCTCTGTCCAAAACTGCCTGATGTACGCATCTGAATCCCTGTGCATTCACAAGCACAGCCAGCTCAGCGTGGTGACACCTGCCAACCTTTAAGCCCTGGAATAAACCCCAAATTGCCATTATTTTGCAGGGTTTTATACTGAAGCTTCACCACATGGCATTATCTCAAGATGGTATAAAATGTACAATCTGAGCAATTGGAATAGACTGGGTTTCCTATCCTCCACTCCCACCCACTTTTACTTTTTTCCTTCATCAGAAAAATTCCTGGAGCTAAGTAACAGGAAGGCTAAGAGACGAAAACGGAAAATCCAAACACTGAGGAAGAGCAGTATTTGAAAAATGGCAAATCAGGTGTTGATAAGCTCAGACTCCTGTATCAGCCTAACTTACCTTCACTCCTCTCCTGCTCCCCAGGTGCATCTCAGGGCCTAATAATACAAGCCTAATAATTTTTCCTTATTTAAATATGGAAATGAACCAGTTGTGGAGCTGATTGTTATCTCCTGCATCACGCCTGATACCTCAGAACAACCCTGCACCCCAACAGTTGTGGCAGCTTCTTAGAAAGAAGCTGAAATTCCTTTGGCAGAGTTCAGGGCTGAATGTGGGTCAGCACAGCTGAGGCAGGCACTCTCTCCACTAGAAGCTTTTTGTTGTTCTTGTTTTAAGAGAAAATTGCATATATTAGGCAGGCTTTGAAGTTCCTACCAGACTGAGGCAGCTGGAGGACATGAGCAGAACATTATTGTTGATTTTAAAGATGAGGGACATGTTGACCTGCTCAGGGCTGCCCAGGAGCTTTGGCTTTCAACAGCTCAGAGAAACTTAATGAGAGAGGGTTTCTGTAGCTTTCTTGATAATGGGACCACAGATCTCAACCAACTTCCAACTTTTGTTGTCGCAAAAGCTTTTAACGTCCTGCCTCCCTCTAATACTGAGAAGATTTTGCCCCAGGCTGACAACCCTTAAAGCAGCAGGTTCCCCTCCTTAGCAGTATTTGATAAACTTTGAGTTGCAGGAGGCTGGAGGTAACCAGTCCTGGCCAGAGAGTTTTAAATCGTGCAACATGGAGGTACCAAAGTTGTTCTTTTTAGCTGCCAACCTCACCAGGGCATTATCTTAATGCTCAAATTTCATTCATTCCCTGCTCTTTGATGCAGTCCTCCCTTAGATTTATACACTGAGTTGCAGACAGGAAAATGAGATTTTTACCCCTGCACGGTAAGGAATTTTTTCAGGAGCTCCTTTAATTTCCTCGCACATTGTAGGATAGTACACTGCCAAATTGAGAGGCACATTTCTGAAAGTTTGAGGGAGAGAACTAGGAAGAAAATGGAGAAAATCTAGCTTAACAACTCTTTCAATTTCGAAAATTGCAATTTGACAGCAATCCTGTGGGCTGGGAAATAAACGTTCATGCCTTTGCCTCTATAGTCATTTGATTGATGTCAAATTGCTTAAGATGAAATAAAGAGTGAGATGCAGTCATATTTTTCCAGCTTCTTTCTATAGAATTGGGGTCACAGTATTTGGGATCAAAAAGTTATTTATGACATTTATTTTCTACCGCTGATTGCACTTTAGCCTCTCAAAATCTTGGTTTTATCATGAAGATGTGCCTTTATATTTAGAACTTTGCAGCACTGCGGTTCTCCGACAGGAAAAGTGCAGTGCTGATAAAAGACCCCACCAGTTTCAGGACTTAGTCTTTTGATCATGACAGATTCAGATGCTGACCCTACCAAACCCTTAAATTAATATATTTTAAAGCATGTGTGATCAACTTCAAAGGGTGTAAATGCAATATATTCACATAGGATCATATTAACAAAGCTTCTTCCATGGCCTTCTTTTCCAAATGTGCCATTGCCAAGATGAGCAGGGTAAAATTTCCCAGCTGGCTGCAAAAATGTCTCTTGCAAAGAGAGGAAGATCTTGATAACAAACATCACCGTCCTTGCTCCCATTCCCTCTCCCGCCACCCCTGCTGGACAACGAGGCTTTCCCCCCGCCACAGGAGTTTGATTTTAGTTTGATTTTCAAACACAGGATATAGGGGAGCCTGGTGCCTTCCTAATTTCAACCACAAACCTGGCTTTTAGGGAGCTGAAGGTAGGGGAGAAAAATCTATCCCTGAATTTCCTGTAAGAATTAGACCTTTAAATGGCTTTAAAAATGGCAATTCATCTCCCAATGCAGAGATCACTCTTACACAATTTGACTCCTAGGTGGTATTCTATTCATAATTTTTACATTTTTAAAATTATTTTAAAACACACACGCACACACACACCCCCAAAAAAAGCAGAAAAAAATCACCTCATCAGAATAATAGGAAGAAAACAACGCTGACAAAATATAGGGAACTAAGAGTAATTAAAATAACTGTTGATTCCATGTTTAGTGGAGTTAAGTGCTGCATGATTGTTGTTAACTTCATGTATCCTGCAGCTTTTCATTCATTCCAATGACCTAAATGTTGTACTGTGCAAGAAATCTATGAACATTCATCTAGAACTGAAAACAAAAAGTCCCCCAGCATTTAATATTACAACATCCATAAAAATAAATTTAATTAGTCACCAAGAAAGTGGAGGAAGTGTTAGTAAAACTTTTTATGAAGATAATTACCTGATAGAAAAAGCACCTAACAAGACCATTCTGTACTGGATATTATCCAGGCAAAAAAAAATAAACCTATGTTGCTGCTTCAGTACCATCTAATACTAGGAATTGGCAGAAAAACATCTATTCTATGAATAATAGCTCAACAGTCCCAAAGGACATCAATACATGAATAAGGGGAAAAAAAAAAAAAATCTCAAGCCTTTCCAAAATGGTGCTAATGCTCCACTGAAACTTAATTTTATAATTTACTGGCAGTCAAGATGGCAGGAAATAAAATAATTTGCTATATATTCTGCACAACAAACCCCCTGCTTTTCCTGGGAAGGGTAATTATCCCTAAAAAAAAAAAGAAAGAAAAAAAAGGAAAAAAAAAAAAAAAGAAAGGGAAAAAAAAAAAAAAGAAAAAAAAAAATACGACATCTCATATTAAGCTAAAGTCTCATCAAGAAGAGAAAGAGTGCCTCATTACATGTAATTACCAGGGAATTAGAAACATCATTTAACTAAATGAGCGAATAATGCTCAGGATATTGAAGAAACTTGCCTGCACTTCTGCAGAGCACTCTAAGTCCCATTACAAAAATTGCACCTCTTTAATGGAATAATTTTAGGCCTTGTCTGCCTTGCTTTAAAAATAAAGAGCCTCAGAGAGGCAGAAAGAGGCTGAAACTACCATAAACAACTGTTGAAAAGAGCTGCAGAGTAGGAGCAGTCTCTACTGGATACCATGATTTAAAATGACTCATAATCTAACATAATCATGAAAATTAAACCTAAGGACTTGGGTGGGAGGATGGGAGAGAGGGAGGGAAACTAATTACCCTTTTTAATTGTACTTACTCTAGACTACAATGTATTTATAATTATACACTATAGATAACGGGTGAAATCTTACAGAGAGGCTGCTGCATTAGAAGCTAAAAAAAAGAAAAATAAAAATAACCATACCTGCTGGTAGATACTTGCTGTCCTGCAATGCAATTTTTTCCTAATAGTAAAGAGTTCCTGGGGGAATTAATAATGGCCACATGCAAATGATATAAACCACATCCTCTGTTTTAGGAGTTTAAAATCATAAATAACTATTTCTCTGCCTGCAAAGGTGATTCTGATGCTGTAGTTACAAATAAAATCTGGAAAACCTTATTTACCACCATTTTGATGCAGAGGCTGATGCTGTGCCAGTAGAAACAAGGTTTTCCTCACTGAGCTCAGCCAGAGGAATGGTCTCTCGGCCTTAGAGCAAGGCAGTAAATAGAAATTAAATTCAACTCCCTTGAGTTGAAAAGGTTTGAGTCAGGTTTGGAATCCTGGTTCCACAACTCCCCATGAAGAACTAAAAAAAAATCCCACCAAAATGTCTTCAAGTTGATGCACAGGAAAAGCATCACTTCTTTTTCTGGCTTTTTTTTTTTTTTTTTTTTTTTTTTTTAAATAAAACATCCTTGGAGAAATGCAAAATGCAGAGAAGTAAAATAAGAAACAAGGGGATACATAAAATAGATCATCTGAAACATGTGTGCTTCCTCTATTAACATTTCCATCCTTCATTTCCTCCTCTCCACACAAACAAAATCCCTCACTATAGAGATTCCAGGCAAACAAGGGGATTTTTTCTTTACAGCAACCAATTCCACAGCAGAACAAGCTGTTAGCAAAACAAATACTGGAATAAGAGGAAGGAAAGGGCACTAGAGCCCCAAAGAGTTGAATCTGGACATCTCCACTGGGTAAAGCAGGATCACAGAAAATTGATGATTTTTGCTCCTTTTGAGATCATAAACACCTCAGACTGTTCACAGAGGCTTGGTTTGCAGTCAGAACTGCAAATAAAAACCTGTTTGTTTGGGGTTTGGGGGATTTTTTGGGGGAGGTTTTGTGTGTGTGTGTTTTTTGGTTTTGTGTTTTAGCTTGGGATTTTGACGGTGATTTAGAAGATAGCCCAGAAAATGGCTGGTAAAAAGGTGATGGTTCCATTCAACCTCTCAAGTCTGTGCCACTCAGAAGTTATACTTGAATTATTTCTGATTGTAGGAGTAGTAGATGAACTGTTAAACACAAATTACCAGTGAGGTGCGGTGGGAGAGCAAACAGAATTATGTGGAGACAAGTGAGATTTCCAGAATGTGGAAAAACATACACCAACCCCTGACAAGAGGAGAGAAGAAGTTGGTTAATTAGCAGCACTAAGGTCATTTGATGCTGGAACAAAAGCAGGATGGGACCATGTTCCTCTGGGCTAATGCAGCTTGCAGGAAACTCCTGATGCTGGAAGAGGAACCAGCATCCCTGCAAAGTGCAGCAGGGAATCCTGGCACTGCCAAAGGCTCCACGAGCTCAGCTAATGCTGATGGCAAATCCAGGGGTTTATCCCATACCTGGACACTCCAAACAACGGCCCCAAGAGGTTTAATCCTGCACAAGGCTGAGGAGGATATCGTGTCTCATGGATACTTCAGCTGAAGGATTGTTCTGCCCAAGTAATTGAAGGAGGGGACTGGAGGGTCTTTAACCTTAATTGATTTTTTTATTCCAGCTCCCTACGGAAATGAGGTTGGTGCAGTGAAATTGGCTGTGTCTGTCTGCCCGTCCCCTGCTCCTCTCATCCCCCTAATAACTTGGGAACCGAGACACCAATTACAACGGAGCTTGACAGAGGAAGGAGGTCTCAGAGCTATCAAATTCCTGCAGCCCTCATGAAAGCAGGCAGCCAAGCAGAGGAGACAGCCTTTAATAACGTGCCCAGGAAATCTACCTGGGAAAAGTTATTGTGGTTTCAGTCAAAACTTGATTTCTCAAGAAAGAACAGCCAAAAGACCCAGCTACGTAGAAAATTCTGCGACTCATTGAATTACTCGCTCCATGTAAAATTCAGTTTTTCATGGATAATCTCAAGATCAAGACAAAAAAGACAACACAAGTGGAGATCAGGAGATTAATATTACTTTATTTGCATTTGCTTCCATACTGATTTCCACCACCATAGAAAAAAAAAAAAAAAGAAAAAATTACTCCAAATACTTCCATCCCCACCCCATCCTTACAAATCTCCCCTCTAACCCCATTATCTGCCTAATTAAATTTTGGGTGTATCAAACTGTTGGGCCCATCTTTCGGGAGGCTGCACGCTTTAATCACAATTACATGCTGCATATTTCATGATATATATCTTTTGCGCATAATTAGGAATAAAAAATGTAATCCCCAAAAAGATGGTTAATAATTTAAATCCTGAGGATTTTATTAAAAGCATCTGAGCATTGCAGATGACAAGGAAAGAACAGTGATTCCATTATAACCAAGGGAAAAAAAAATCAAGGATTTAAGTACATTTTTTTTTTTTTTTTAAATTCCACACCAAGGCCTCTAATCCTAAAAACAAAACAAAGAGGAACAGAGAAATATGTCAGCCCTGATATATTCCTGCAATTTAATCTATGATATAGAGCTGAGGGTTCTGCACCTAAGATGATTAATTTGAAAAGTTTATCTACAAATATTTCTCAAAATGCTCCCTTCCAAAATTTCCTTAGCAGAAATTAATGTTCCCTGACGGAAACAAGGCACTTACCTCACTGCTCAGGCAGCACCACCCTCCAGAGCCCACGGGTGTGCGCAGGCCACTACACAAAAAATCAAATTATCTCAACACCAAAAATACAGGTGGAAGAGAAACAGCCCAGATCATGTTCTCAAAACGATTTGTAAAATTCAGGATATTTATGCCGGTTTACTCCAATCTGTGGCACCAGTTGACGTCTTCAAGTGATGCAGAGGAGAGTAGGGATGATCACCAGCAAGTAAAAAATTAAAACCAAGGATTACGTACATATTAAAGCAAACTGGACTGGGAACAGGGAGGCCATTCCCATTTACAAATATCCTATGTTTGCTTCCAGGGAAAACACACCTGCAGCTTCTCCACAGCCCTGCAGCAAGCTCTGAGCATCCTGCAACGTGCACATGCAGCCCTGCAGCTCCCCAGAACACAAAATGTCTCTGTGGGACAAGAAAACTGATTCATCAATAGGAGGCATCAGAAACCAGGGGCATGCAACATGGTAAATGACATTTACATATGTATATAATTATTTTTTTTAATTGATGTCTCCACTCTCTTGACTGCTGCGCAGGCTACAGCCGTGCCAATTTTTTTTTTTTTTTTTTTTTTTTTTTTTTTTTTTTTTTTTAGTTTAGTTTAGTTTTACAAAACAAGTTACAAGTTCTCTGCTTAATGTTTCTTGATAGTCTTTCATTTGCAGAGCCTGAATTATAAATTTTTTCTGCCTAGATAATACTATGTAGAAACACAACAGTACATTTTATTATTTTTAGAAGCACAACATCTAATAGTGCTTGCACTTTCTACTTTCTTCTTGTCACATCTCTCCCTCAGTAAAGGAAAGGCAATCTTGGCATTTTACTGGAATCTCTCTTGCCATGTAGCACTACTAAATATCAACACACCAGTGTACACTGGATCATTGTAAGAAATTGCATTTTAAAAGATAGATTTAAATATTTTTTACAATTTGGTCTCATTTACCTTTACAAGGAAGCCCTGGCCATTCGATTGACCAAAAAATTACATCACAGGACTAAAAAAGATTAGCTGAAATAATTCCCCACAGTATGTCTACAGCAGAGGCAAAAAATTAAACCAATTACGTGCACTAGGAACCAAGACATCTGTTCGAGTCCTGCCTTTGCTCTGTGACAAGGAAATTCACTTCCTTATTCTGCGCCTTTGTTGACATCTGTGCAATGAGAATATTTCTCCTCTCTCCACCTTTGTCTTATCTATTTAGGGAACAAATTCTGCAGCCAGAATCACCTCTGACAATGCCCCCGTGCGAGCTGAGCATGAGGCAATCGGTGCTTTGTTGCGTTGTGGCTGCAGAGCAGGGGTGGCCTGCAGCAAACACAAGCAGGGAAAAGCAACCCTTGCTTAGTTTAATGACCAGGAAATCTCAGGCCTAAGTGAATAAATTATTGCTATGTGAGGCTACCTTGCTGTGCTTTTCCCAGAAGAGAATGCAGTGTGTTTCTGCAAGTGGGGAATGGATTCAAACACAGAACACTGCTGCTCTGCTGAGTTCCTCAGTGCTGCTGACGGTGGAGATGGGTGCAAGCTTAAAGTTATTGTCAGGCTCATGTTAACAAAGCGTTTACACAGCAAGTAAAAGTCAACTACTCTTGATTAACCTTCATTCAGAAATCAGCCATAATCCAGAATTAGCCCAAGTTGAGAAATGCCTACAAAATGAATGGATCCATTGATTTTGAGAAGTATCAGATAATCACAGAATGTTGGGGTTGGAAGGGAGATTAAAGGTCAGCCAGCGTCACCCCTGCCATGGCAGGGACACCTTTCACTGTCCCAGGCTGCTCCCAGCCCCAGTGTCCAACCTGCCTTGGGCACTGCCAGGGATCCAGGGGCAGCCACAGCTGCTCTGGGCACCCTGTGCCAGGGCCTCAGCACCCTCACAGGGAAGAATTCCTTCCCAAAATTCCATCTATCCCTGCCCTCTGCCAGTTGAAAGTCATTCCCCTTGTCCAAAGTCCCTCTCCATCCTTCCTGCCAGCTCCCTTTAGGTACTGGAAGGTGCCATAAGGGCTGCAGAGCTTTTTCCCAGGCACTGCTCCCCTGGCTCTGGGAGATCAGATCCCACACCCAGGGGAAACTGGGGAGCAGAACCACCACAAGGACAATCGGTACTGCTTTCTCCTCCCTGCTCAAAGATGGAACCAGTTTAAACCCCACCACTCCTGGCAGCCACTGGTCTAACCTGTGCTTGAGAAATTCCACGGATGGAGACACTGCAGCTTCCCCAGGCCATTTATTCCTGGACTTAACCATCCTTACACTTGAAAAGTTTTTCCTAATGTCTCCACTAATCTCTGCTGCAATTTAAGCTCATTATGCCTCGTCCCAGTGGACATGGAGAACAGTTTATTCCCTTCCACTTTGCAGGTAATCACGGGAGACTGTGAAGACCTATTACCTCCCCCATGTTGCTATCACACGTTTTAGCATTTGTGCTTTTCATGCTATAGGAAAATGCCTGATACAGTGAAAAACTGCACATACAGCCTTAGGAAAAAAAGAGGTATTTCACAGAGAGAGCCTTTAGCATATCAGTTATAAGAATATCTGGGCAAGTCCTGTCTTTGACTCTTCTAAATTCTACATGTCTAAAAGCATTTGAAACAAAGAATCCTGACACTTTTCAGAGCAAGTGTCACATTGCTGGAGGAGCAGAAGTCCTATCAGTTGCATATTGGCTAAAAAATGACTGCCTTTGTGGTTGTGATTATACTGAACAACATGAGAGCAGCTAATGGTGTAATCACCAGAGCAGATGTCTGCTGGACCAAAGAAATGGGTTCTGCTCCACACCACTGATACCAATCCCTCAAGGGGGATGTGTCATTCAGGCCAAATTTGCAAGAGAACTCAGCAGTAGGAACACCCAGCCTTTGGGTGCCCATTGTAACAGATGCAGCAGTGGAATTACTGCTGAACTTGGGGACAAAGTGACCCCAGCTACAGAAAATCTGTCACTCTCAGGGCAGTGAAAACCACCGGGCACGTACTAAAGTGTGAGGTAATTAAGATGGAGCTGGCAATACTTACACAGCTTTGTGAAGTCATCCTCAACAGCATCACTTCAGTCTTTGTTGGGGGCCCAGAGCTCAGCTTTGACTGGTTTTGCTTGGGAAAACACCCAACTAAAGATGACTCTTTTTTTTAATATTTATTATAATTGCACCAGCACTAAACATCCCACCTGAGATGCAGCAGAGCTCCAGACCTGCACGCAGTGAGCACACACTGATTATCCTGAAGGACTGGCCAACAGAAAGAAGTACTTACCAGCTTGCTTTTGTGACATTCAGGGCACAGATGCCACTTGGCTTCTAATACCACAGTGTTAGGAGGCTCTTGTGAGAGACAACCCTGGATATTCTCTGCTGCCAGCAGTCAGTGGTGATTGATGACTCTATTACAGTGATGGCTGTGGCTCCATGTTTTCTCCACGGCCCTCAACACCAGCCAAAAAGCAGGGACTTAAGGAGCTTTTTGAGCTCTCAATTCCTCTATCAAGAGTCAGTACATCCTTTGTTCAGCTGCTTGTTACAGAAGTCAGAAAAGGCTTGTTTCATGATTCCTCCAGCTCATGAACCTCTGCCTTGACCTACATTTCCAGGAGAGTGCTAATAAAAGGGAGATTAATCTCGTAAAAGAAATATCTGTATTTCAACTGCACATTGTGATATTTCTACCCAGCACATGGACACAGCTGTAGCCCTGACCAACCAACACTCATTTTCCTCACTGGTTGTCTCACTATTTTTGTTTGTTTTAAGCATTTACATAAAACACCAACTCACCACAAGGAATTCTCCTCTGGGTTTTAAGCCAAAAGAGAACCAGCAAGTCAAATCTATTCCCTCATAAGTACACTGGGCTTTGTCCACTGGAACACGCAGATCTCAGCACACTGACAGGTTTTTCCCTAACACTTACCACTGAAAAGTTGCACAGGTGGCATCATTTCCTAGTTATAGCATGGTTTCCTTTGTCAACCAAAGCATTTGCAATTCCCCTAATTCTGTTTGTTTTGCCCTATGTTCTCTAGCTCTTATTTCACTTTGCTACCCACAGCTCTACAGCTGGAACTCCCCACTCTATCCTCTCTCCATTTCACATATTCTTTTTTTCCATTTCATCACTAAGCCACATTTTCCTTAGTCCCAGCCTAATTCTGCCTTCACACTTTTTTTTTTTACTTGGACACATCCTCACTTCTTTCCTTCCACAAGCTTATTATTGCTTTGCTAGTCACTCTGACAGAAACCTTTAGCTCCCATGATTGGGCTCCAACTGGCCCTCTTTAGCAAAGCTCAAATTCTAAAAATAATAAAACACCTGAACACCAAGGAGTTGTGACTTTCTAACCTGACATCAAAAATCCAACCTCTGCCCAACAGCAGCCACGTAACCCTCACTGCAAAAAAGCCAATTAAACCTGCAAGGAACAGGGGTGGTGCACAAGTACCAGAACAGAGGCTGGATGACACTGTGGCGAGGGCATTATTCATATTTAACTCAGGAAGATCTTCATTTTTTCCAAACCTATCAAACCCAGTTTCTATTACCAAAGAATCCACATCTAGCTCAAGACAAGCTACAAAATATTCCATGTACAACTCATTTACCATGACTACCTGGTAACAGCTCAAGTTTGTCAGATTTCTGCACACACAGAGCTGTTTCCTCTCCATCACCACCTTCTCTGCAACGATCTGGTACCATTCCTGCTGTCAGCAAGTTTGTTTTCCTACAGGTAATAAAGTGCTCCCACTGGCTACACAGGCACTGACAGAAGAGAAGAAGTTGGAAGCAAAGAATGAATCCAATCTCCAATCCAAAACACCCACACCTCAATCACCTTCCTGGAGCCTCGGCTTTTCTGTCCCTCCTCACTCATCACTGTAAAATAAATATTTAAGTAGTAACACCTGACACAAGTGACCAGTCTGGGTCTGCTCTGCAAGCAGAGTTTAGTGAGACAGCTTTTAGTGGTAATACTCAAAAGAAAACATTTCTTTTTATTTCCAGGTTCATCTCCTTGGAAAAAGATTAAAGATTCGGATTTTTTTTCCATCAGGAAGATCTAGAACTCGAGAACTCCTGCAATGTAAGGATTTGGTCTCAACATGTGTTTCACAATCAGTAAAGGCTGCTACACAAAGTATTTGTTGTCAAAAAATCTACAGTTATTTATTGAACAAAGAAGAAAGGAGTGGAAGTTTTCATAATCAGATACTACAAAATGTCCAGATTTTTGAAAGGTTATCTACAGGACCGAAGTAACTCAGCTCCAGACAGCAGGTAAAGAAAATAGTTTCACTAATATTATAAGCAGGCAAGGAATGACAGATTTAGACAAACTATAATAAACAACAACAAAAAACATTTCTCAATTAAAAACAACAGGAGTACAAAGATTGTTCTTCTCACTTCGCTTGTTTTAGTGGAGCCTTGTTACGAGCAGGTGAGCATCTCTTGTAGAGAAGGAGTATCACCAGTGGTCTAAGTAGACCTGCAATAAATAAACTCTATTTTAGGAAGGCTGTTCAGAACAATCCTAAGCAGGTAGAACATTCAACATCCTAGGAGAGCAGAAAGCCAGCTTTCACTTGTACCAAGACACAGAATGTAAGAGTTTAATGATGAAAAAAATGATCTTTATATAATATGGCACCATCTTGATGCACTAAGAACGCATTGTGCAGAAACACAAATTAACATGCAAAAAGATCACTATGAAAACTGCCATTAGTCTTCTGTCCTAAGTAACTTATTTTTAGAATAAACCAGAGATGACTCACACTACTGAACCACTCAAATATACCCATCCTTCTTAGTGCCCCAAGGTTGGCACAAGCAACTTGTAAATGTCAGAAAAGCATATAAACCTCGTTAATGTTTTCAGAAATTCATTTAAAGATAGAAACAGGTCCAAAAAGATGCCTGCCTAAATGCATTGCAATTACGTTACAATTATTTTCCAAATACACAGATATGCTCTGTCTTTTCTCAGCTCATTACTGACTCAAACAATTTGCCCTTCTGGGATCAATTGTTTGCTAATAAATAATTGTTTACAGTCACAAAATGATATTAAGGAGTATTCTTATTAGTTTTCCTTCTACAGCCTAATAAGATTCCAAACTAGCTGATTCCCAAGAGTCTAACCTTAACCTTGCTGTGTTTAACAGCCCAGGAAATGATGAACCATCTGTTTCAGAAAACAATGGAGGGCCAAGAGGAAATATTGTTTAATTGTAGATTAACCTCCTTGTACAGCAGAATGAAGCATCTACAGAATTAGCAACTCTAACTAGCAGTGAATAAAAACCAAGAAACTGAAAGCAGTTCTTACTATTAGAAAACCAAGAGCAGCAAGTATTCTTTCATCAGCTTTGAAAAACACAACAAAACAACTCATAAATGTATTTAACAATTTTTTTTTAAAAACATTTAATTACCATATTTGGATTTTTCCACTCGAGGAACTCCCAGAAATATATTTATTTCTAAAAATATAGAAATATATTTATTTCTAAAATAGTTCTGGCTTTGTTTTTCTAGAAGTATCAAAATTACTTTTAAACAAGTATCCCAAAGTGAGAGATGTGGTTATAAAACTAATATCTCATCTTCAGAGGTATAAGACAGCTGCTCCAAAGCAACAGACAAATCACTTAGGAGAGTGGAGGGAAAGGTCTTGAGGTTTTAAACTCAAGAAATTTGATAATTTATGTATCTGTTTTCACAGCCACTTTTAATAACTGAGACAACCTGATAAGGTGTAAGACAGATTGAGTACTAGAAGAGAAAAAACCTAGCAGTGATAAAGAACAGGAATTCGAAAATAAAGCCAACTGCTCCTGTGCCTCCATCATTAAGGGCAGCACAATCCTGCACTGGGATGGCAATTTTTCTATGTAACATTCACGCCAAAGTGAGCTGAACAGGAATTTTCACCTCCATCAATCAGTTTGCCTCGTTTTGACAGCAACAACGACAGAGAAGTGTGTTATCAAAGGGCCGCAGCAAACTCCAGCACCCAGGAACTGAGAGAGCTTTTCCTTGATTTTACACAACCTTCCTAGAACAGAATCTAAATTCACTGCTCACTCAGACAGCTGGGTGCATACTCAGCGTGACAGATCGCATCCATTCCAAGTTTTAAATATCCAAACACGCTAACGTTTACTCCAATAAATTATTCTTGAATTCTTCACTCAATTCCTGAAGCAATGAGCTCGCAATAACTCTACAGCTTCATATAATAGCACCTATTGAAAGAGGATAAGAGTTTGACATTCTTCTCCCACTAAACAACCAGGCACAATTTTATCCATCAGCCGTCTATCAACCTACGGATATTGAAAGCTTGGGCGAAGGAGATAACATCAAACCCGGCCCTACCGTCAAGCTGCGCTATCTCCTGCCATCAATAATGCCATTCATGAATTTAGGAAAATTAATAAATCTCGGGGTGGAGGCTCAGAGAGCCTGCAGGTGAAGCAGACACTCACTTGGGCTTTGTCTCGGCGTCCGTCACTTGGCGGATGTAGATGCCGTCCTCGGGGTGCTCGATGTCGTCCATCTCGTACATGTAGGAGGAGGCTATGGCCAGGGTGGTTCCGTCGTTGCTGAAGGCCAGCGAGGCGATGCTGGTGGGATAGCGATGGAACTGGCACAGCCGCTTCTTGTTAAAGGGATCCCAGATATTCACGAAGCCGTCGGAGCCGCCTGGAAGTCAGCGGCGCAAAGGAAACCCGTTTTTGTGAGTTGTAATTGGGGGGGGGGGGGGAAAAAATCAAACCGGAGAGATGCAGCGCAGGGAAAAAAGAAAACTACTCATAATTGCTTTGTCAGGAAAAACACAGGGTTGATTCATTCACTAAAGAGCACAATGAGCATTTCCCAAACTCCCTGTTAAGGCAGTTAACTGCAGAAAAGACTGCAATACAATTATATCTCATAGCCCTCTAAAATCTAAGAAAGTGGTAAGGCAGAAAAAAAGCTTTCTAAGAGAGATTCTCGTTGCATCATAGTTTTAAGCTGACAGTGAGACTTGTGATTACATCTGCAGGTCCAAACACAAGCCCGTCTTCGGGGGAAAAAAATATTAAGAGTTAAGAACTCTCACTGCATCAAATAATTTTAAAACCCTACTTATGGCATGAATACAATTTAAATGCTTAAAAAGTCAGGGCATTTGAAGGCTGATCTGTTTACATCAAAACTAAAGGAACTGATGCAAGTGTTACAAAGAATTGAGTATTTACCTGTAGCAAACGTGTTGTGGACATTGTGGAAAGAAATGGCATTAACTGGATAAATCTGCTCGATGTTATTCTCCTTCAAGCGGTGACATTTGAATGCGTATTTCTTCTTCTGGATTTCTGGGCTTGGATCCAAATATTCCACGGCTACACGACCTTCAATAGAACTTAAAACATAACCCTAAGAAGAAAAGAAAAAAAAAAAAATTGGAGCTAAATGTTTTAGAAGTTTACAACTGGAGCAAAGACTGCAACACAATTTTATTTCATAGCCTTCTAAATTCTAAGAAAGTTGCAAGGCAGAAAAAAGCTTTCTAAGAGAGATTCTCATTGCATCATAGTTTTAAGCTGACAGTGAGACTTGTGATTACATCTGCAGGTCCAAACACAAGCTCGTCTTTGGGGAAAAAAATTTCAAGAGACAAGAACCCCTTGCATTTGTTCACCTACCCCCTAAGGCCTAAATATCTGAAATACAAAAGATACTCACAGGACTATTTCGTTTCAGCATTACATTACATTAAAATTTGTTCAGAGCTTTATACTAACAACTAAACACTCAAGCTGAAATAGTATTTTCAGTGAAACTTGATTACAAGTTGTGTTCACTTATCTAGTTAATTACAGTCCCATCTTGGAGCAACCTGAGATGCTTTTATTATCACTTTTGAGTTAAGTCCATAATAGATCTTTTCAGAAACAGGATTGCAATGATATCTAGCTATAACAAGGCTCTTTAAAATCCATCCTACAATACAATCTGGAAGATCAGCTTGTTTTACTATAACTAGAACTGAAAATGGACAAAGCATTCATGCCAGTTCAAGAACAAGTAACTAGGTCTTGCAATTCCTGTACTATCACTCTGTACAGGAGAAAATTCCCTCACAAATTAGTTTGGCAGAGAAAGCCAATCTTCTTGCTTTCCTTGAAAAAGAAATACCACAGACACACCACGTTAACTGGCACAGAACAGCTGCAGGAGCACCTGAATTGCACAATTCCCCCTGGATAATGGATCCAGGGTTCTGCAGTGCATGCCACAGACTCGGAGAGAAAAAAAAAGAAAAATATATAAACGACACTCATGCGGTTTTAATCCTGCTCCTGTTCCCAGACTGTTCAAGAACTCTGGGTTACAATGCATAAGAACTGCTTAGGAACCACCAATTCTGGCCTCCTCTCTTCTACTGCAACTGGGGAGGGGAAGGACGTTTTTGAATTACATGTCAGCATTGTGATTCATTAAATAGGTTATTTCTAAAAAGGAGACAAATCTCCAGGAACAAAACAACAACATAAAATGCTGGTAAGTCAGTGGCAAACATTGCTAAGCTGCACTAAAAAGAATTAATGTACCACAGGAAGCCTCCCTCCTCCCAAAGTTTGATTATAAAACACATCCCCACTGAAAACTAAACTTGAAAATAAGCCCCCATTTCCCTGCAGAAAATTCAGCAGAAATGTGATTGCTGCCACTGCTCCCATACCTGTTTGTTGGGGAATGCTCTGATGCAGCGGGTCTGGTATTTCAGGCTCGATTCCCTTCGCTGCTGAACGTATCCCATGTTCCTCAAATCCCACACCAGCACCCTCCGACCTGCCGTGCCCACAATCAGTCTGTCCCCAGACACAGACAGGGTGTAGACCTTCCAAAAAAAAATTTACAGAATTTAACGTTGATATTAGCTGAAAAAAGCCCTGCTCTTTGTACAGAATGAGCTGTCAGCAATGAGCACTAACACAATTGGTGCCATCTCCCATGGAATGCACAGCAACAGAATTCCCTCCAGCTTTCATTTACAACCCAAATTTGGGATAATCAGCAGGAATGTGCAGCTGGTTAGTGAGAACATCCTGATGTAGGATGATCAAAAACCTATTCCAAGCATTAAATTTACTGAAATTATCAGCAAAATAAAAACCCATGCAAAGGAACAGGAGGGGAAGTGATGGATATCGGAAATTATCTCTGCTTGGTTTTGCATTCCCGCTGTTAGTTCACGATCCTACAAAACCACATCATACATTTTCTTCTCTTTTTCTCCACCAAGTATTTTCCATTATAAACTGAATATTTTGAGTTGAGCTTCATGTTAATAAAACAAAATAAATCGCCAAGAGATCATTAAAAAAAAAAAAAACAAAACACATTACTTTGTATACGTTAATAAAACAAAGTGAATTTGAAGAAAGCAATATGCTTGACATATTAAAAAAAAAAAAAAAAAAAAGATAATGGCTTGGAATTTTAACTCTACCCCAAAACTTGGCTCAGTGGGAAATTTTGGCTTATCAAATTTCACATGAAAATATTTAGTGCATGAATTGTTGTTTCCAGCTATTGCTCGGGATGCAGTTCATGTGGTAATACCTTAAAAAAACAAACAAACAAAACAAAACAAGAAAAAGGGAAGAGGTTTAGTAAAAAAACCCCTGTGCTATGGAATGAATTCCAAGTTGTTGCTACATAAGCAGATGGAATCCAGCTCCCCACAGCTGCTAACAAGAACAAATGATGAGAATGAGCTTTTTCCAGTGATCAAACGCAGCCAAACACACAGGAAACAGATCGTGGGTACCCCTCAGATCAGGAATTAAATGTGTAAGAGATCTGGTACCCTGCCAGAGGGAATCAGTTTACTTTTGGCACGTGCTTGGACAATTTCATTTGGTTTCACTTTCTGGTTCTCCGATGAAGCAAACCCAACAAAGCTGCTTGGTTCTGGTAAGACTGCACTGAAACATCAGACTTAACAACTCTCATCCTCATTTGCTACAAATATGTTTTCAAAAAGTTAATTTTTAATAAAAAGCTAAGCAGACACGTGTGTACGTATACGTATGGATAAAAAAGCTACCTTTAACCAATCCTCATCCACCCAGCATGCTTTCTCCTCTAAAATGTGATTACTGAACTCTTAAGACTGAGATTTTAAGACAGAAAAAGTCTTAAATATTCACACAGGAGTTGCCCAAAATTTCTGATGATCCCAATTATTCCTAAAAAGGGTAAGAAAACTTTGAGCCGATAGCAGTTACACCTTTTAACACGACAGCTTTTTGTTATTGATGTAAAACTCGGTCCAGAAATATTCATAAACACTACATAAAATGTGTTTGTGTACATACAGGGAAACAAAGGCATAAAGAACATTAAATATCTTAAATCTTCTTCACAAACTGATGTCACACCTGTACAGTGAGTGTTCTTTCTCCACCACACAGCCATAAATCAAATGAAACCGTTGTCATGCAGTGGAGTAGGTGTACACATTCATCAAAGGCAGCATTAAAAAAATGACATAATGAACCTTGCTGAACCAATAAGCAGCTTGATTCACTGTGGCTGTCCATTATATGATATTCTGTCAGCAATTTATCACAGTTCTTTACATGCTACATACATCTATAAATCAAAGCTAGAAATAATGCAATTACTTTATTCTGCACAAAGGTCTCACCAGAAGTAGATCCAGCTCTGCTGGAACAAAAGTAAGAGCTATTTAGGGGCAAAGGGAATGTAATGATGGCTCATAATTAGGACTTGACAATAAGATGTCACAGTGCTAAATGAAATTTTTAAAAGGTACAGGCAAAAAAAAAAAAAAAAAAATCATATGTAAAATTATCCAGCAAGTCAGCCTGTGTTTAGGAGTCTCTGAAAAAAACCCCCAGGAATTCCTGTTAAGTCTTTCCATGACAGTGCTGTAAGCAGCACCAGAAATTAACACATCACATGGCCAACAGAAAAAGCTGAAGTTATCATCCCATTTTATTTTATTTCTCTGAGTCTCCCATTAGCACAGAGGATTTCGGCTTTAGGAGAATATCCAAATTTACTAGGCACTAATACCAAACAGGTAAATCACAGCACAAGCAATTCTGTTCAATTTTTTGAACACAAGTGAAAAACCAAAATGATTGCTTCAGGCAACATAAATGGCCTCCTACGGAGATATTTTTCTGTGGCATTCCAAAACAATCAGACCTTAGGACTGCCAGGGTCTGATACACCTGAAATCTTGACATTTATGGAAATCAACTGTGCATATTACAATTAAGCCAAGATGCTTGGTTTTCCTTCAAATTTCTTTTAAATTTTGAGAACATGGTCCAGCACAAGCACAAGACTTAAGGAACGTTGAGGAAAGCTCAAAGCCCTCACCAAAACAGCAATACATTCTGAATACCAATCCTTTAAAATGCTACACTTTCACCCAGTTTAAAAAACATTAAATGTAACTTCAGAAATACAGCTCATAGCTTCACAAATTCAGCCCAAGGCAGTGTCCTGTGTGATGTTTCAGTCCCAGGATGCATTACTTAACACCTGGAATGCAGCACATACCTTTTCAGGCTGGGAGAAGGTTCCTGCGTTACAGGGAGTTCTGGGATCCCAGAGTTTGACTGTCTGATCCCAGCTGCCAGTCACCATGACATTCACCTCTGGGCAATACTCCACACACCTGATGGGAGCATCGTGGGCACCAACAAGGTTTTCTGGAAGAAAACACAACATACTGCAACTTTACTGGCCCTACAAACAGTCAGAGTGTGTGAAATCAAGAATAAAAAAGGAACACAACTGCAGCACAAGCATTTTCTGACATTCTAAAGGTGTATTTTTATGCCAGAAGACTCTGTATGGATAGTTCAGCCTTCAGAAGCATAACTTTTGCTAAGATCAAGATTGTTACATTTAAACTTATGTCCCTTGAGCTTAGGACTTAAGAATTTTTAGGCAGTCACTGAGAGATCTTTACAGGTTTCACATTGACAAAAACACAAATACAGAAAGCAAATTAAGCATGTGTACATCAATAACATGACAAGAGAAAGCAATTAGTATTACATCTCAACAAAAATATTTAAACACTTGTAGGAAGTCAGCTATGGCAGAATTATTTGAGCTTCTTGGTACCATCACTGCACACACTCATTTGTCAAGCCCTGGCTATTGGCTGGTGCTGGTGACTGGCTGAAATTTGCTTTTAACACTCTAAAAACACACAAAAAAGTGAGACAAACCAGTCCCATATTTTGCACCAATGAGGCACTGGAACTGTTACTTTCAAGCAATGTTTCCTTAGGAAAAAAAAAAAAAACTACACTGCAAGGCCATGCTTGACAGAAGCAAAGGTTTTATACATCCTCTGCCATTAAAGATCATTCTAAATACATCCGAACCACAAACCCCTGAAAAACAACATGCTTAGTTTTAATTCAGCTGGGCTATTTCCCCCTGATTGAGCCACTCCAGCCTATGGCAGAGCAGGATTATCATCAGAAAACCAACTCAAGGCATCCTCCAAGCAGCTACCAAACTTTCTGGCAATGCCAAACTCTTCCAGGTTTTTAGATGGTCCTTATTAGGGTCACTGGTTATTCTGCCAGATACTTAAACATCCTCCATCTAATGAACCTGAAGAATATTCTGTGCGTGTAAGTACATAAATCTGAAGCTGAGGCCAGCTGCTGACAGCGTTTAGAATCCAATCTGCTCACCTTGGTCCGTGTTTAAGTCGTGCATTTTCAGCTGCTGATCCAGCCCTCCACTCCAGGCATGGGTAGGATCCTATAAAGTATAAAATTTACCTCATCAAGTTTCCATGGCTGCTCTGCATTCAGCATCCTAAACTCATAACAAAGGCCTTGCTTTCAAGAGTTTTGGGAAGACAGGAATTAAAACACAAATGTTAAGGTCTGACCCAGACTTAAACAGACAGAAGCTTTACAAAATGTTTAAGTGCTTTGAGAACCATGAATTTCTTTAGTTCAGAAGTAAAACTAAAGTTAACTTTAAAAAGGCAGATAGAGGCTACAGCAAATAATTTCCCTTTCTTCATATTTTAAAAGACTGACAACCTAAATCCCACCCAGGTGCAGTGTAATCCCAAAACTGATTTAGAAGGGAGATACCATTTGAGAACCTGGGTGTTGATCCACAGCACAGCATCAGCCACATGACAAAACATTCAGTGAAAAAAAGCACAGGTAGGCCCCCTCTTTAACTTCAGGGACCAACAATTTCTCCTACTTTGGGCACTCTACAGCTGTAAAATAATAATTAGAAACCCCCTCCCACACTTACATAAAAAGCACAGTCCAGGACAGCTCCTGAATGCTGATATTTGAGTCTCATGGTGTTGGCAGGAACATCATAGAGCCGAACAGTTGTGTCCCAGGATGAAACGAGCAGAAACTGAGATGTGTTTGGACTAAACTTCACCGATGAAATCCCATCATCTGGAGTTTGGTTGAGTTTGAACTCGTTTGATCCCGTCATCTGCAGACAATGAGGCACAGATGCAATTTTAATGACTCCAGGAACACGGGCCTAGCAGGGGAATAAGACTGAGCCCCCTGAAAGGCAGCACAAAGCAGACCTGAAAACTTCACTGCCTTTTACGCAGAACGGGCTCAGAACACCCAAACTTCTCACAAACTCTAAAATTTAAGATGCCAATCCCTGTCCAAAACCTCAATAAATGCCTTCCTCTACAGAGAGCTTTCAAATACCAAATGCAACATGAATAAACAACACAAAAATATTATGATCGTTATTATAATCTATAAGCTCGGATATTGTTACTTACAAATGTATTTCCCCTGCTCTGCTGAGTGTGTGGCTGTGTTTTCTTGAAGTAAACATTTATAAGCTATTGTGAACATCCAGAAGTTACTTTAAAAAACACATATTAGCAGAAAGGAATTGGATTTGAAAACTCCAAAAAGTGCTGATTTGCTCCTGGATTGGTATGACTGTCACACACTTCCAAGAATTGCAACTGGATCATCTTTTATATAGTTTTGGGCACTCTGCAACTTTCAGATCTTTAGGCTTCCATAAGTGCTGTGAAATGTGTGCAATTAAAAGCTTTAAGACCTTTTTCCCCCTCTGTTAGAATCCAAAGGGCAGGTAAAGAAAGCAAAGTTGTGTTTTGTGAAGTGCTGAAATGTTGGAGTGACCACAGAACCGGGATGCAACCAGGAAAAAATATCAACAATGCAATCAAAGAGCAATGACTCCAAAGGCAAATGCAGCACTCCCTTTCCAGGACCGGTTTGTTGAAAAATTCCAAGGACAGCAGAAGCTATGAACTGCAAATTTCAGCTAGAAAACAGCTTGGACCTTACAAACACTCTAAAAGAAGAAACTGCTGGCTACACATCCACCAACAAAAGAACCACAGCCTCTTTCCAAGGCTTGCCAAGGCCTTCAGAGCACATTCACCTTCTGCTAAAGGGGTAGAGCACTGAATCAGCTCAGATTTTCTGGAACACTGTTACAGAATTTGCATGTACAACTGCAAAGGTAAGATTACACCACTGAGAATACATCAGGAGACAAGGAGCAGATGAACCAAGGGCAAGGTGCAAATTTAGGGCACAACGGTTCCAGTTCAGTGCTTGTCAGCAGCTAAACAATCATCAAGCTGTGCAATAAAGTGGAGATCAGCCTTTTAATAATGGAAAAGCTTCTTTATGAGCCCCCTTTTTAGCCCTGCTTTGGGAACTCTTGGGAAAAGAGAGGCTTGAGTTTTTGCCACACAACTTTCCATGGGAAAGCTACTTGGAATTCAGCAGCACCTGCTGAGGATGCTTCAGATGCAGGTCCAGAGACACGAAATCTAAAGGAATTCGGAACAATTGGGAAAATCAGATTGGACAATCTTATTGCTGTGTCTACTTAGGCCAGAAAACTCAAGCAACAAAACGTGAGGTTTGAGGTACAAGTTGTATTATTTGAGGCCTGGTACAAATTATTAACCAGCAACTCCAGAGGGCAAAGCTACTCACACAAGAAACCTAGAAAGATGTCTCAAAGATGTTTTTAATCCAGAACAATGTTCATGATATCAGAATTTAAGTATATCCTGCCTCTTACACATGGTAAAAAAAAAAAATACCAGATCCAGAGTTCCACATTTTCACAAAAACAGCTGCTGCACAACCAGGATCGCCAAACCACAGCATTGTGCCCACCCCAAACAACAAAGTCCTGGTAAAAAGTTGAGGAACCACATGAAAAAAAAACAAAATTAATTACAGAGAAAGCACATGCTGCTGAAATGGCGATTCTGACTTAACTACGGAGTTCAGTTTTGCAAAAAAAAAGGGGGGGGGGGGGGAATTAATTTTTCGTGAACAAGCAAGAAATCTATGCTTTTATAGCTCCTATTGGCACAGGCGTCACTCAGCTGGACGGAGCTGCTGGAACAAAGCAGAACGCTCCGGTGAGAGCCTCGGGACTCCCCGCCCGCGCTTTTATTCAGAAAACATGCAACTCAAAGTACCGTTTTCATGTTGAACGAGCTCCTCCCGCTGCTCCACGGGCCGCCAAGGAAAAGCTTTCGGAGTTAGGGTAGCCCCGAGGCCTCGGTCCCTGTGAAGAGCGCCGGGATGTGGAAAACGCTGCGGGAAGGGAAGAGAGTGAGAGAAGGGCCTGGGAACCACCGGGGAGGGAGGGACCGCACCGAGGAACGAACACGCGGCTGGGACGGGAGGGTTCGGCCGTGCCCAGGGTCCCGATCCCCGGATCCCAATCCCGAACCCCCCGATCCCCAATCCCAAATCCCCGATCCCCAATCCCGGTCCCGGCCTCACCTCAGGCTCCGCCACCGCCCGCGCGCGCGCACTGCAGCCCTCCCCCCGCGATTGGCCGGTTCGAACGCGCGTGGCGCTGCGTCCCCGGCGTGCGGCGCGAGCCCCGCCGCCGCGGGGCCTGCCGGGAGTTGTAGTTCGCCGCTCCCGGGGCAGCGGCGGCGAGCGGGGAGTCGGTCCCGTGTCCCCGTCCCATCCCCGCTGCCAACGGAGGGGACCGGGAGGGACCCCGAGGGAACCGCACGGGCTGGTGCCGCGGGGAGAGGGAGGCTGCTGCTGGGCTTTAGCAGTGTTAACGGATAAAACCCGAAATACGAGTTATTACCCCTAAAATAAAAGAGTCCGGAAGGCGGAGCGATGGAGCGGGGCTGTGTTCCCCACCCGGGGCGAGGGGTCTGTGGCTCAAACACCGGCTGTGGAGCGCGGGGAGAGGGCTCTCCTTCCCCGCACTGAAAAAAGCCTCGTTTATCCCTTCGGATTGCTTTGTTTTTCGGGGGTTTGTTTTTCGCTGTCCTCGTTGCCATTGTTGTCACGCCCCCGGAGCTCGGTACGGGCCGTACCTCGGAGCCGGTGGCCGCAGTTTGATCGCCACTTGCCGCGGGATTTACTGGTTTTGAGTGACCGATCGAGGCTGCGTCCCGTGGGGAGCCGTCGAGGATGCCCGGTGCGAACACGGGGTGCGGAAAGCCGGGACCAGTCCCCGGTAGCGCCGAGCCCAACACCGCGGCTTCCACCAAAACACTCCGAAAACACAAGGAAAAAAAAAAAAAAAAGTCCCCGTTCACGAAAACTTTTGGGGAGATACCCTTCATCTCCCAGCCGAGAGAAGGGCAGCGAGCCGCCGCCGGCCCCGCGTCAGGCACGGCTGGGATTCCCTGCAGGAAACGAGATAAGGAGCAAAAATTCCGGGGGGAAAAAAAAAAAATAAAATAAAATAAACCCTCGGCGTTACAAGTCGTTTTGGCTCTCCCGTGCACCGATCCCCGGCCCCGCGGGCCCTTCCCGGCCCGGCTGCGGGGCACCCCCGGTGCTGGGGTCCCCCCTCGGGGACACGCGACAGAGGTGGCAAATTTACAAACGAGGCTTAAAACGGTTTAATTTTTTTTTTTTCCTTTCTTACTTTCTTTAAAAATATTTACAGATCTGAAATAACGCTTTTTTTAATTAATTTTTTTTTTCTTCTCAAGTGGCAGGAAAGCCGGAGGGGAGCGCGGGGGTGCCCCCGGGCTCTCCGTTTGCCCGTCCCTCCCATCAGTTTCGGTGCTGTGTCCCCTCCATGGGGGCGGCCCGAGAGCCCGCACGGAGCCCCCGCTGCAGCCCCGGCCCCGCTCCCGGTGCGGGTCCCGACGGGGCGGGGGGCGCGGGGCTCAGTAGTCGATCTTGTTGTAGAGGTTGTAGAGCGGTAAGGCCGAGAGGTTGCTGCCGGGGTAGTAGAGAGGGGCGGGGAAGGCGATGGACCGGGGCACCGGCACTCGGAGGAGGGAATTGTCTCTGAACACCAGCGGCATCCCCACCAGAGTCTGCGCCGAGGCGTGGGCCATGTTGGCCGCCTCCAGCTCGGCCGAGAGCTGCCGTTTCCACTTGTTCCTGCGGTTCTGGAACCAGGTCTTCACCTGGGTCTCGGTGAGCTGCAGGCTGGAGGCCAGGCAGGCCCGCTCCGAGCTGCTCAGGTAGCGCTTCATGTCGAAGGTGGACTCCAGCTGATAGACCTGGCTGCGGCTGAACACCGTGCGCGTCTTCTTCTTGGCGGCGCCGGCCTGCCGGTCCCCGCCGTCGCGCTGCCGGTCCCCGCAGGAAGGCGAGGAGGGTCCCAGCGGCTTCTCCTTCTCGTCCTTACAGTCCTGCTGGGGGGGCGAGAGGAAGGGCCCCCGCTCCCCGCTGCCCGCCGCCGCCGCTCCGCTCCCCTTGGCGCCGCCTGCAACAGAGCGACAGCGCGGGGCTCGCACGGCGGCCGGCACCGGGACCCCCGACGGCCGAGCCCCCCGCCCCGGAGGGGAAAAGCACCGAGGAGAGACCCCGGGCAGGCACTCGTCGCCTCTGCTCCCGGGGATACACACAACCGACGGCGCGGGAAGCCATCCCGACCTGGGTTATCCCCATCCCTGGGATGGATGAATGGATGGATGGATGGATGGATGGATGGATGGATGGATGGATGGATGGATGGATGGATGGATGGACAGGTGGGTGAGCGTGCCCCAGGGAAAGCGGCTGAGTGCCAGGCTTCCTATGCGACACGAGCCGGCAAATTTTACTTTACAGCATTGCATTTCACAGACCGTTTATTCAGAAATAATGCTTAAAGAAGAAAAATATATATATAAAATAAACATCGTGCTTCCCCCTGCCCGAGCGCTCTAATCAGAATCTAAGAAAACGAGCGTTATCGGTCGCACCTCGGGGAAATCAACTCCGGATGGGGTGGGGGGGGGGGAAAAAAGCCACCCCATTTTTGCTGGAGTTCCTTCTTCCTCACTTCACCCACGCACGGCGCAAATACTCTGGGCCCCGAAAGCAGAGAAGGTGCGACGAGCCCCCGCCTCCCTCTCCCCGGCGGGGGCCGGACCGGGGCCGAGCCCTCTGCGGCCCTTCCCGGCGGGGCCCGTCCGCCCCATGCCGCCCCATGCCATGCCAATGCCATGCCATGCCATGCAATGCCATGCCATGCCAATGCCATGCCGTCCCGTCCCATGCCATGCCGTCCCGTCCCTCCGGGCACTCACCGAGACAGGTGAAGCTGAGGGGCTGGTGCTTGTGGCACGCCTCGGCGGGGCCCTGAGCCTCGGGGCAGAAGCAGCCGCGGTGTTTCCAGCTCTCCTCCGGCTCCTCGTCCTCCGAGGACAGGGAGAGGGTGCGGGCGCGGACGGGCCAGGCGGACGCCCTGTCTCCGGCTTCCCGGGGGGGATCGGCGCTGCCGCTGCCCAGGATGGACTGGATGGTGAAACTGGAGATGGGAGCAGCCGCCGGACAGCACTTGCTCGGGTCTTCTTTGCTGCTCATCCTGGGTTCATAAGAAAGCAGAGGAGGGAAGCTCTCGCTTTAGAGGGGCTCGGGAGGGGGTGCCCCGGCAGCCCGCGGGGAGCCGTCGGCGGGGGGTGTTTCGGGGGGCGCTGGGGGCGTGCAGCGGCCGGCTCTCCCCGCGCCGGCCCAGGCGGAATGCATGCTCCTTCCCCCGCGTCCCTATTGATCTGCGGGCGGCGGGCGGCGGGGCTTCATTTGCATGGAGGTGGCCTCCGCCTCGCCAATCACGGCGGCGGCGGCGGGCACGGAAAGTTTGGAAACCCGCGGGGTCCGGGGATGGGGAGGCGCGGGGGGGGTGGGGTTCGCCGGAGCCCGAGAGGGGAACCCCCGCCGGGTCCTGGCCGCCGTCCCCGGGGGCTACGCTGACCCCTCGGCCCCGGAGGAGCGCTGCCGGCCGCCCGCCGTCCCTCCTGCCCTCCACCTCGAGTGGGCGACAGCGACGTGGGCGGAATGGCTTATGCCGGCCGGGGGCGGGGGTGTCGGGATAAACACCTTGTGCATATCCGGGGATCTTTACCCTTCTCATTAGAGGAAGAAAAAAAAAAAACAACAAAAAAAAAACACCCTGTCACGGTGTGTTGCCTGCTGGGAAACCGTCCAGAATGCGGGATTTTGGGTTGCGCTGCGGCCGGGAACAAATGTCCCACGAAATGTCTCCCGCGTCTCCATCCCAGGGCCTGGAAGCCGTGGGGAGCAGGGAGGGTGGGTGCCGCCGCGTTTCCAAATAAACTTTGTCAGGAGTCAGGGGCTCTTCCCCTCGGCTCTGGGTATAAATCACAGCACCGCAGCTCTTCCCACGCCGCTCCTGCCCTCGGAAGGGGAAACCTGCAGGTTGTGTCCCGCCTGTCCCGAAGGGAACGTGGATCCGAGGGCAAGGACCCCGCCAGGATCCAGCACCTCCCTCAGAGCAGGCGGAGCGGCAGCTGGGAGCCCGAGAGACTCCCCCGGCCCCCGAGTTTGGGGTCTGGAGCTCCCTTTCCCCGGATCGAGCCCCGACGGCTGCCCGGGCCCGGGAGCCGGGGCCTCCCTCCCACCGGCCTGGGACGGATCCGTGCCCGCTTCCCGCCCCGGGAAGCCTCAGAAAGGAGCCCCGGTGTCGGGGCCGGTGTGGAAAGCACCAGACTGATTCTCGAATTGCCCCACGACCCCAGCCCCACGCTTCCCTGCCCTCGGGCAGGTCCTGCCGCCCTCTCCGCCTCCGTTTCCCCGCTGCCGAGACCCCAAAGGGATGAACTCCCTCCCCGGGCCCTCCTCCCTGCGGACACCCGTGCGGAGCTGGCCCCGAGCCCGCAGCCATCCCCGAGGAGCTGCCGCGGAGGGCAGCGGGTGGGAAGAGCCGCTGCAGCTCGGAAATCCCGGGGGTTTTGGTGGCATCCCTGTCCGGGTGCGATATCCTTGGCCTTGGCAGGGGCCGTGGCACCGGGTTTTTAACCCCGGCTTGCCCGAGCGGGGTGGGGCCGGGGTCTCTGCGAGCTCCAGTTGTTGATTCCTCCCCCCCCCACGGTGCGGTCGTTCCCTCTCTCCAGAAATGTACTGCACCCCCCTCTAAAAAAAAAAAAATTAAAAAAAATAAAAAAAAAAAAAAAGGAAAAATCAAATAGGGGAAAGCAAAGAATGAGATGGAAATATACAAATCAATAGAGACAAATGTCAAGACGTTTTAAAATGACATTTTCATTAACTCCGAGTCACCATATTATGTCCGGTATATTGAATAAAGTACTTATAATATAATTAGGTATAGCGAGATGACGACTGTTACCCAGACCAGCGGCATAATCTTTAACTACTTAACTACTTGATAGACTCATTAATGGACTAATTGATTAGGAAAAGTGTTCCAGCTCCTCCTCTCCCTCTGAGGGGCAGGTGCTGTCCTGTTTTACCACATTAACCTTTTCAGTGCTTTTCAACGGGGTCGCGACACATTACAAATGGTCAGCTTTAATCATGATGTCAGCTCATTAACCCGGAAAGACCCCGCACTGAAATACAATTTAAGAAATCGTCCTTCATCCCTCTCTGCCGGCCCCGCACCCAGACCGGGTGAGCGAGGGGCGAGGGGGCTCCGAGCAAAAGCCGTCCAGGGGAGCTGCCCGAGCTGCGAGAGCCCCCCGGGGGCTGCAGGGACGGGAGGCGACACAAGGGACACCCCGCTCCTCCGGCACCCCGCGACGTGGCACCGCGGTGGCACCGCTGAACTCCAGCTCCGTCCCTTCGAAGGCCACGGGCTCAGCGTGGCCCTGGCACCGCCCTGCCTCCCCCACGGAGAGGGTCCTGCCCGTGGGAGCCGCACGAGTGGCCGCG
>NC_053457.1:31948276-31968276 GCF_015227805.2 Hirundo rustica | reverse complement strand
CCCGTTCCCTACTCCAGCCCTCCGAAAGGCAAAACTCTTCTGAATCCCCAAATCTGGTGGCCGGGAAGTTTATATCTTTCCCCCCGCTGTTTGCTATACACAGCAACCCCCTATTTACTACCAAATAAAAGAAATACATGTGTGTTTCGACCACAAACAGGAGAGCTAGTTCTGTTCAGCCCGGCTCAAAACAGTGGCCGAGAAGAACCGCGTTATCTCTCGATTTGCAAACAAAGGCAGAGATTTGCCGAGCGGGGCTGCAGCAGTAAACACGAGTGCTCGCGGAGTTGTCAACAGCCGAGAGGAACGAAGCAACTTTCTTTGAATCGCGCCCACCTCCCCGACAGAGAGATTTTGTTTCTGTAAAGATGATTTCCTTTCCACCACTCGAAGCGATTGCTTTCACTCCGATCCCAGAGCGATGCGGGATCTCCAGAAACTTTAAGCAGGGCCAGAGGTGCTGGGTGAGGGGGTGTGGGGTCCCTTGGCAGCCTGTCCCGCTCCTGTCCCGCTCCTGTCCCGCTCCAGGCCGGGGCTCCCCACCCGGGAGCGGCGGGGTTCAGCGGGGAGCGCCGGGGCTGGCGGAGCCCTCCCTCGGGTGGGATCTCCCTGGAAAGGAGAAACGGAACCCTTCGCTTCGCCTTTCGCCGGATCGTTCAGGGGTGGGATGGAATTTGGGGACACTCCTTGAAGGCTTGAGAAAAGCCTGAGCGCCGGGCTCGGCTTGCTGCGGATGAGGGCAGAAAGGAGCATCCCGCTCCGAGCGATCCCTCCCGGCCGGGCTGCGGGAAAACCGCGCCTGCGGGAGAGGGGCGGCTCGGGGGGCAGCGAGCCGGGCTCACAGACCCCCGGCCCACGGCACAACTTCACCGCCAGGTTTCACAGCGTCTGCCTGCTGTCGATCCCGCGGTGTGCGAGGGAAGCGGGAAGCAGAAAACCCGGGATCTGCTTAGATTGCTTGCTTTCTCTCTCTCTCCCTCTTTTCTTTTTTTTTTTTCTTCTTTTTTTAATTTTAATTTTTTTTCCTCCTTAATTAACAACAACAACAACAAATCCTGCCCAGCCTCATCAACCCCCCCAAAATGATCGTTCCTCTGGGAAATGCCGCTGCCGGTCCCGGGACGGGCACGGGGAGCCGCTGCTCGCTGCCCGCAGCCGCGCAAAGGCCGCGCTGCCGGGCCGGAGCCGCGCTGGTGTCCATCGGCTCCTTCCTCCGCTGGGGAAGGGCCAGGAAGGTCCAGAATCGTTTTCTGAGCACTGGCCAGAAATAAATGAGCTTTCTTCCCTTGCCGTTTGATAACATCGTGCTGCCGCGCTGTAAAATGGAAAGACCTATTTACTATGGCAACAATATTTTTAATGGGCTGCGAGCGACTTGTCCCAAAGTTGGTACTGCAAACAGCAAAGGCATCGCTCTGTTTGTAGGCGACACAGCCAGCACCTCATTTTGACCCCGAAACTCTGTTTATTTTTCATTTACGACCCATTGCCGGGGTTTTTATCCCAAACGAAAAGAAAACGAGGGTTTATCTTTTCGCAACGCCGAGTTTTATTTTGATTTCTTTGGCCCCAAATCCTGCCCACGGCGCTATCAACACGTCGATTCGGGCCAATCTGGGGGGAAGCGGAGAGCGATCCTATCTCCAAAGAACCCCGCCGGGGGTTTTTAACACGCGTGAGGGCTCCGGCCGTGGGCAGAGGGGTGGGACAGCGCCCGGAGGAGGGGGGCGAAGGGAAAGCGGCGACAGCACCGCGGGGGCGCAGAGGAACGGGCGGCCAGAAGTTCAGGGGAAGCCCTCGGGGAGGGGAGGCGGCGCTCCCGTGGGAAGGGACCCCCGCTGCCCCCCCGGGAGGCTGCCACCCCTCTCTCGGGGCGAGCCGGGCACCGTGACCCCGCTGCGCCGGGGCTGAGAAAAATCCCCCCCTGCCCATCCCCTTCCCGGCCCAGGGAGCCTCGGGATCCCCGCTCCAAGGAGCCCCGGTGCTCACAGGCAACCCCCGGGTTGTTTGTTTTGTTGTTTCTATTTTTTATTATTATTATGTTCTTGTTTTGTTGCTGTTTATTTTTTTTTTTTTCCCGCCCGAAACCACACTTTAAAACCGATAAGGAACGGGTTTTATTGATTTTCTTTTTTCTTTTTTTTTTTTTTTTTCCACCACAACATTAAGTTTATAACAATATAGGCTGTTTTAAAAATAGGACCGATCCCTAACAGAAAGCGAGAGGGCAGGGGGTACAACCGAAAGGGGGAAACGAAATATAAAATCGAACAAAGAAAACAAACCGACCAACCCAAACCCTTGGGAAGACAGCAAACAATTGTCAGACAACAGGTGAGCAGACACTAAGACAGAGAGAGACTAGAGGTGTCCACTCCTCACTTGATTTCTGCCTATGAAAATCCACATACCCATACCCGATGGACTTTAGAAGAAAACTGTACATCATATCAAATAAATTAAAATTACCCTAAAGTTGATTGTCCTTCACTTAAAGCGCCCAGCTCACCGAATCTCCCTTATTTATTCGCATGAGCCGGGCTGATGCTAATTCCCATGCCCTGCTCCTCTCTTCTCACTTTCCTTAGCTTTTAATTCTTTTTTTTTTTTTTTTTAATTTTATTTTGCACAACATGAAGAAACGCAATTTTACAATGCTAAAAACCCTTTCCTCACCATTCAAATAAAAGCAGTGCTTTAAGAATCGTCGTACAATATTGCACAGTTCAAAAGTACAATAATAATAATAATAATAATAATAATAATTAGTATTACAAAAGAAAGCAAAAGGGTACAGATTTTTTTTGTCGCCCCCAGATACCGAAATAACTTTACAAGAGGAAAAAAAAAAAAAAAACAAAAACAAACCACCCAAACCCGAAACAACCCGACAACTAGGAAAACAAGAATTATAAACAAGAATTAAAAATGTCTAAGTAAACGATAATAAATAAGGGTCACTCGAAGCGTGTGAGTGTATTTAACCGTTCACTTTGAGGCTGTATTTCTTGCTCGTGAAAGTCTCATGACAGAAACCGAAAGGTACAAAACGTGGGCAAGCAAAGAGGCAAAGGTTTGCTTAAATGAAAAGCCGTGGGCGATGAAGTTTGAGTCACGACAGGATCAGGAGCCTGAACAATTACTTGGAGGCAGAAGGAGAGGTCCGAAAGGAACGGAAATTCAGCTTCCCATTAGCGTTTGGCAAATCTCGAGGAGTGGCCTGGGACCATTCTTTTTTTTTTTTTTTTTTTTTTTTTGTTATTACTATCCTCTTCCCCCCCTCCCCTTTTTTTTTTTTCTTCCCCCTCCCCCTTTTTTCTTTTTTTTTTTTTTCCTTTTTTTTTACAAAAATAGAACTAAAGCCACAGAGAGACCATCGCGGTTTTCATCCACGTTTACAAAAGATGTGACAGCTCCAGGGTTCTCTACAAGTCCCCGCTTTCATTTTCCTCATTTTCCTTTCCCTCCCCCCGCATACATTTTTTTTTTTTTTGTCTTTATTTCTTTTTTGTTGTTGTTTTTCCCCTAAATTCCCGCGACTCTCCTCCTACCCCCACCCGCCGAGGGGTGCCCCCAGCCCCGCACCGGTGTCCCCGCAGACGCCGAGGGGCTGCAGTACTTACGAGCGGCCGGGTGACTTGCGCGCCTCTCCGCGCCCCTCCGCGCAGCGCCGGCCGGGCTCAGACGGGCCGCAGGAGCGGCACGGAGGTGACCACGGGGTGGGAATAGTAGACGGGGTGAGGGAAGGTGAGCAGGGGCTGCGTGCCGGGGGCTCCGCCGCCCCCCGCGCCTCCCTCCGCGCCCGAGTTCTCGTGGTAGAGGATGGGGACGCGGACGATGCGCTGCGCGGCGGCGTGGCTCAGGTTGGCCGCCTCCAGCTCGGCCGCCAGCTGCCTCTTCCACTTGTTGCGGCGGTTCTGGAACCAGATCTTCACCTGGGTCTCTGTCAGGTGCAGCGAGGCGGCCAGGCCGGCGCGCTCCGAGCTGCTCAGGTAGCGCTTCATGTCGAAGGTGGACTCCAGCTGGAACACCTGGCTGCGGCTGAACACCGTGCGCGTCTTCTTCTTGCGGCACGGCTTCTTCTCCGGGCTCTCCTCCCGCTTCTTCCAGTCCTCCGCGCCTCCCTCTTTCTTGGCCTCCTCCGAGTCGCTCTCCTCCAGCACGATCTCGTCGGGGCTCTTGGAGTCCAGCTCCTTCTGCTCCCCCTCCGCCTTCAGCAGCGGCTCCGGGGAGTCCCGGTCGGTGCCCGAGGCGGGGGACGAGTCCCTCAGCAGGGATTTCTCTGCGGCTGGAGAGGAAGGACGGAGCGGGGCGTGAAGGGGGGAGACGAGGGACACAAAGCGACGCCCTCACCGCCCAGGCCCCGCGTCCCGTCGCGGGGAACGGGACGAGCCGGCCGCATCCCCGCGCCGCCCCAGCGCCGGCCTCACCTCCCCCGCGCCGCCCCGCCGGCCCCCCGCTCCCCACGGCCGCCGCCCCGCCGGGGAAGGACGGAGGGAAGGAAGGAGCGATGGAAGTTTCGGGGATCGGTACCTTCCGTGCGGGGCAGGTGGGCTCCGGCCGGCGTCAGGGCGTACGGGTACCACCAGGTCTGGGCGCGCTCCAGGCAGTGCGCGCTCAGGGCGAAGCGCGGCGCCGGGATCTCGAAGCGGGGGAAGGCGAGGTCTCCCACCTGCGAGAGGGCGAAGCCGGCGCCGTCCACCGCCGCCTTGCCCGAGGGGGCGAACAGCGCCCGCGGCTGCTTGGGGGGCGCTTTGGGGGGGCCGCCGTTGAGCAGGTTCTTGATGTAGAAGGACTCCTTGGGGGGCGGCGGAGGGGCGCTGGGTGGCTCCTGCCCGGTCTCCGGCATCCTCCGCTGCCCGCCCGGCTCCTGGCCGCCGCTGGCCCCGCAGGTGGCGGCTCCCGGCGGCGCGGGGGACGGGAGCGGCGGGGCGGCGTGGGAGCGCGGCGGCGGGGCCGGCCGGGGGCCCCTCGCATGGGGGGGCGGCAGGGCGGGGGGCCGGGGGGATCCGCGCAGCCCGCGGCACCGGGGGGCTGCTGCGGGCAGGCGGAGAGCCGGGGTCGTCGCCGCCGCCGCCGCCGCCTCCCGCCGCCGCTGCGTCAACCTGACGCCGGACGCTAATGATGAAATCAAAATGTCATCCCCGCTCCGCGCGGGGAGCGAGCGGCGATTGGGCGCGCACAAAGGCCAACGGGATGGGGCGGGAGGCGGCGGGAGGAGAGGGCTCCGCGCAGCCCCTGCCCGCGGCCGCCGCGGCCCCGGCTCCCCCCCCCGCGACGCGCCGCCGTGCCCGGAGGCGGCGACCGCCCGCCCGTTCCCGGCCTTTACGGAGTCCGATCGGGCAGCGAGCGGGGCCGGGCCGGCGGCACAAAGGGAGCGGAGCGCGGCGGGAGCGGCGGCGGCGGGCGAATGGCACGGGCCGCGCCGCTCCTGCCTCAAAACCGCCCCCGCCCCGCCGCGCCGCCCCCCGCGCCCCCGCCCCGCGCCGCCGGGAACAAAAGCCGCCGGCGGCAGAGGGGGGGCAGCGGGCCGGGCCGGGCCCCGCCGGGATACCGGGCACCGGGACGCCGCGCTGCGCTCCGCTCCGCTCCGCCGAGGGGCACGAACGACTTAGCGGACGGCTGCGGGCCGGGGGCTGCGAGGCGGCGGGGGAGCTCTCCCCCGATGGTGCCCCCCGCGCCCCGGGCAGCCCGGCCGCGTCCTCGGTTCCCGGAGCCGGCGGGACACGTCGAGCCCGCGGCGGAGGGGGCGACAACGGGCACGACCCGGGCCCGCCGCTCTGGGCATCGGGGAGCGAGGCGCTCCCGGGATTCGTTCCTGCCCTGCTCACGGGTTTCGGGCTCCGGGCGCTCCCGGGGTTCTGTGGCGGGGCGCTCCCGGAATCCATCCCTGCCGCTCGCGGAATCCGAGCACGGTGCTTCTGGGATCCATCCCTGCCGCTCTGCGTGTTCGCACGGGGTGATCCCCAGATTCATCCCGGCCGTTCCCGGGATCCCTCCCTGCCCCGCTCCTAGATCCATCCCTGCCCCGTTCCCAGACCCATCTCTGCTATTCCGGGGTCCCACCCCTGTTTCGTTCCCGGTTCCATTCCCGTTGTTCCGGGGTTCCATTCCTATTCCGTTCCCAGTTCCAACCCTGCCCTATTCCCAGTTCCACCTCCGCTGTTCCCTGTTCCATCCCTGTCCCGTTCCCTGTTCCATCCCTGTCCCGTTCCCTGTTCCATTCCTGTCCCGTTCCCTCTTTCATCCCCGCTGTTCTCTGTTCCATCCCTGCCCCATTCCCGTTTCCATCCCAGTCCCATTCCCGTTTCCATCCCAGTCCCATTCCCGTTTCCATCCCAGCCCCGTTCCCGGTTCCAGCCCCCTTCCCGGTCCCGTCCCTGCCCCGTTCCCGGTTCCATCCCAGCCCCGTTCCCGGTCCCGTCCCTGCCCCGTTCGCGGTCCCGTCCCTGCCCCGTCCCCGGTTCCATCCCTGCCCCGTTCCCGGTTCCATCCCAGCCCCGTTCCCGGTTCCATCCCTGCCCCGTTCCCGGTCCCGTCCCTGCCCCGTTCCCGGTCCCGTCCCTGCCCCGTTCCCGGTTCCATCCCAGCCCCGTTCCCGGTCCCGTCCCTGCCCCGTTCCCGGTTCCATCCCAGCCCCGTTCCCGGTTCCATCCCAGCCCCGTTCCCGGTCCCGTCCCCGCCGCTCCCGGTCCCGTCCCCGCCGCTCCCGGGGTCCGGGCGCAGGGCGCCCCCTGGCGGGCGGCGGGAGCTCCCCGCGTTCCGGGCCGGGCGGGACCGGAGCGTTCCCGAACCGCCCCGCACATCCCGGGACACCGCGGAGCGGCAGCGCCAGCGAACCGCCAGGGCAGCCCCGGCAGGGCGGAAACACCGCGTACTGCCCCCGGGACCGGCCCGGGACCGGCCCGGGACCGGCCCGGGGCCGGCCGGGCCGGGGAAAGGCGGGGATCCCCTTTGGGAAAGAAGGAAGGAAGGAAGGAAGGAAGGAAGGAAGGAAGGAAGGAAGGAAGGAAGGAAGGAAGGAAGGAGGAAGGAAGGAAGGAAGGAAGGAAGGAAGGAAGGAAGGAAGGAAGGAAGGAAGGAAGGAAGGAAGGAAGGAAGGAAGGAAGGAAGGAAGGAAGGAAGGAAGGAAGGAAGGAAGGAAGGAAGGAAGGAAGAAAGGAGCCGCTAATTTCTGGCATCCTTCTAAACGTTTGGAATGCCTTTGAGCATGCACTGCAGAAATCCTCCCTCGCACACGCAGAGCTCCGGACTTGGACATGCTCGCGTGTGCACAGGGGGCAACGACCTCTGCTTCTAAACATTTTAATGCCTTGATCAAATCTTGATTTTTCTTGCTATTTCGTTTTCAAGACACCCGCTTGGCAATTTGAAGCAAGGTTATAGAGGGAAAATTTATATAGAGCCAGTCTCACAGCATTTTTGGCTGCAGCAGATGTGGCATTTCATGTATCTTTAACACGTCTTGGATATGGGGTCTCAGCAATAAAAGTTTGCAGAAATATTCTGTTATTAACAACTGTTTCTTGTTCCTGCTCTCGTTAACAACTTAAGGCACCTGGCAAAGTAAGGGTCATCGGGAATTTTCCAAAGAAACGCTGTTTCTCTGGGAATGTCCCTCAACTCCGTGGTAAAATGTGCAGAGGAAAAAACCCCAGACGGACAGAAAATAGTTTCCATTGAGAAAACAGCCAATAGCCACCTAACTCAGGCTTCTGCCAGAGACCTGGGCTAAAGCACTGTGCTAAATGTCTGCAGCTCTTACACGAAAAGCCAAGGGTGAAAAGTCCTTATAGAGGACTCCAGTGCATTTCCCCATCTCAGTGAAGATTTTATTTAGATATGAGTCACCGAAATAGTTCTGTACTGAAACTCCCACCCTTTTCCATCCATCTTTCACTGCTTTGGTAATTATGAGGTCCTAATCCCTTTGGAGTCCCTCAGGGCAAACAACTCACTGTAGAAAGCCAAGCAGGGACAAAAAAAAAAAAAAAAAAAAAAAAAAAAAAAAAAAAAAAAAAAAAAAAAAGTCATACCAGCCTCTGGAAATGTTCAAAGAAATCCCGACTTTGCAATTCTTTACAAAACGAACAAACAACCCAAACCCTGCAGTGTTCTAAATGAGCATTTCTCTGTCTCTATTATTTAAGGTCCATAGATTTCTCGTTTATTTATGTATTTTATTCATTCCCCCTCCCCAGCAATATCTGGATGTTAAAGACAGGTATTGACCATTCCTCCCTTGCCCACTGGTGATGGAGCTGAGTGGATTTTGCTGCAGTCTTTATTTCTGTTTCTAGACTTGCAGTCGTACCGTTCCATTGTAAACAGATAATTATTATTTCATTAGCGTTGCAATCTAGAATTAATTGGCTAATTTACACGTGGATCAATTGTATAAATGTGATGTTTGTGATGGGTGCTTGATATGATTTAAAGTAATTGTTTATTTTCGGGTTTTGGCTGTATCGTATTGCAAAGTGATTTATCTCCTTATTTATCCTGTCTCAGCACCGCCTCTTCTTTTTCATTATTTTTCTAAGAGCTGCATTCTTGCTAGGCTGGAGCGTGAACCTGTGTGCTGTGATTCTGTGGTGCCCCGGTGCCGTGAGCTCCAAGGAGCCCTGGCTTGCAGCCTGCTGAGGAGGATGTGCAGAGCACAGCAGCCCCATCTCCCTGGCAGGAATTACCCACTGCAGCCCGTATTTCACCCAGATCCTTGCCCCATCTTTATCTGCCACCCCTGAGCATCCCCACTGCAAGTCACAGCTGACAAACTTTGGGTCACCTCGGGTTCAGCTTTCTCTTTGCCATCCTGAGGAAAGGGCAGTGCTGAGTTTCCCTGTTCCTTTATTTGTCCAAATGGGAGCTTCTCCTGAAGGGGTTTGCAGCATCTGGACTTCCAGTTATTGTAGGGAAGCAGAATTCCACCCAGGCACTGCAGGATTCTGTGGCTAAGGTTAAACATACCCCACAAGAAAATGCTGAGGCACCTCCTTGCATCAGAGTTTGGATGTCCAGAGGGAGAAGGAGGAAAGGATGGGAAGATGTTTAACAGCTTGCCCCATGCAGAAACACTCCCTTCCCAGGCAATCAAAATGAATCCTTCCCCCTTCAGATTTTCGGGCTCCTGTCATGCTGTCCAGGCATATAAACACAATTTTGTGAATGCCAGAGATTAACTGCTCTAGAGTCCGAGTTGTTCTCAAGGGCTCTCCCCTTCCTATTGCAAATTCTCTCACATTATCAGGGCCTTTTAAACATCTGAGTCCTTGGGAAACACGGCATTTCTCTGTCAGGCTGTGGAGTGCTCCTTCTGAAATGCATGGCTGGAAACAAACAGAGGTTACCCAGAAAAGGGATGCCACTTTCTCATCAAAAGGAACGTCTCCTGTGGGATGTATTTGATAAGGATGTTTTATTCAAGCCTGGAAAAACTACAAGGGAGTTGTGCTGGGAAGCCTGTCTCAGGTTTCCCCAGGCTGAGTGGATCAGGGCGTATGAGATGTGTGTGGGTTGAGAGGTATTTTGGAACAGTTAAAGTTGTTCCCTTATTATGGCTTACAATGGCATTTTTGTACCTTTAAATGGAAGGCTTTGTTAGTCTCTGTTTTCCAGTGGCTTCCTGGCAAGCTGAGAGTCTTCCCTGACAAATATTAGAATCTCCTAGTGCTTCAAGAAAGCAGGTTGTTCAATGTAGGAGATTTTTCTTTCTGAGGCTCATCACAGTCCTGCGTCTGACTCACAGAGATGGCATTTTTATCAGACAAGGGGAGAAATTTCTAGGTTGTGATGTTTTTGTGAAACAAGTGCTGCTGCAAATTCCGTGTAATTTGGAGTAAATCCACAGGGACAGAACTGATGGGGTGATCTAAGCCCGGTCTTTGTCTCACAGAGCACTACACACGTACTCTGTAGAGTGTGATAAGGAGCTCTGATGTCATCCCAAACTCATACAACATATCCTTTGCTTTTGTCGTTTTGTCTCGCCCACCAGTTTCATTTCTAGAAGGTTTCATCACTCTGGTATTAGTCATGTGTGCACAATTTATCACTTCCACAAGCGAGCTCACCGAATGGAGGTCAGCTAAATACACTGGAGGAAATCCTTTGTGAGAAGCTTCACTGGAGGATTTGAAGGCAGAGCATGTGCTGTTCTTTAACATCTTACCCAGACATAAACTTCAGCTCATCTCTCAAAATATGCCAGGACAGAGACACCCAAAGAAAAATGAATTTGCAGCTTTATATCTGAAGACCAGTGCTTATATAGGTGGTTGTAAACTCTGAAGTATCATGTGAAAAAAAAAATAAAAACACCCCAAAATCAAAACCAGGACTGGTGAAATTCAAAATAAACAGATGTCTTTGTGGCCATAGGTAGGTCATTTATTAAAATCCACAAAAGAATCCTGAAAAATGTTGAGTGTTTCCAGCTCCTACTGAAACAGAAAATTGCTGCAGAGCTCTGTGGTGAGTGTGGCTAGAAAAGAGGTGTTCTGACCCGCACTCAGCCTTCAGGTCTCAGATCCTCTGTCCATTTGCAGAGAGCCAGCAGAGAGCGGAGCAGCTCCGATGTTTGTGTGCAGAGCAGCTGGATAATGTGCAGTTTTAGGAGTTCTTAAATAATCATTGATTTCAAAAGTGTTACAGCCCATTGACTCAAAAATCAGCTGCTTATAAAGCCTCTCTTGTTCATATCACAGATCCTTGGCAATTGTTGAAGAGTTATGCTGGAGGTACCTACTGAACACGAGCTGTGCTTTGAATTTCATGGAAAGATCCTCAGATCACCCTAATTTCCCTAATTTCCCTAATAACCTTTGCTGTAGCTGGCACGACAGTCTGAACCAGCTTGTTCTGAGTCAGCAGACCCCCAGAATAGCTCGTGGTTTTGCAAAATAAATGAGCGGTGGGGTCATTCTGTGCTTCCACAGGAGCTTCTTTGTCAAACCCTCCGTGTGCTTTGCGCTTATTAATGACTCTGCCTCGCCTGCCAGTCCCCAGGGGAGGCTGCTCCTCAGGGACGCTCGGTGTTTTGGGAATCCCAGGAAGCCAAAGTGATGCACAAACCACAGGAAGCTCCTTCTCCCTCGTCTGGCTGAGGAATCCCTGAGGTTTCCCGTCCTCAGATATTCGAACAGTTCAGGTTCTCGCTGTGCCCCCATGGTGCACAGACTCTGTTCTACCTGTTCTATGAAACAGAACAGAAAAAAGAATATTTTTGGACTTCTTTCTACACGACCTTCCTGTAAATTACAGGGGAAAACTTTATCCTAGAAAACAAAGTAGCTTATTTCAAAACGTATTAATGTAAGTGCACAACTTCACATTATAAAAACAAAGTATCAGAGGCCAAGAAATGACTGCATAATTTTCAAATCCTTTTACTCTGAGCCACAGCTTTACACTGAAGTTTTTTGTTGGCTTGGGGCTTTTTTTTTTTTTTTTTTTTACATTGCCGTTTTGGTTTTTATTTTTTTAAATATACCATTGAAAAACTCGAGTTCTATTAGAAAAACAAACATTATACAGAAAATATTTTTTAATGCACTTTGGTTAAGCATTAGCAATACACATCATCAGAAATTCATCAGTAATAAACCTGATGGAAGCAATGCCGGAGGAGAGCAGAAGGAGGATTGGATGCAGCTTGTGCAAAACTTCTGACATTCGGCTTCATCACCGTCACAGCCATCGTAGTTACACAGGGATTTTTGGACAAGAGAAGATTCCCTTTGGAATCCACAGGGATCCAACCAGTTCAGAGTGGTGGCTTGAAACTCTTTCCTCATATGAAGATATGAAAAGCAGCCATGAAGCACTGATAAAACACAACCAAGGGCGACTTTTCCCCATCATTTTACATTAGCAGATATTTTGGCTTGTCATTAAGGATCTGTAAATAATATGTTTAAAACAAAGAAACAAACAAAAAAAAACTAAATCAAGAGGTTTAAAAGGGACTCGGTGCAGTTAAACACCTTGTTCAAGGTGTCAGATAGGGAAAATAATAATAAAATGTTATGCATGAGAAAATGTGGAAGACTTCCAGCTGGGTAAACTCATGAACTGCAACACATTTAAATCATGTTGGGTATCTACAGAGCAATAGAATTGTCAAAATAACAATTTTAACACAGAAATAAACATTAGCTGTTTCTCCTCAGCAGCCTGATGTGTATCCTTGCCATGTGTTATTCCCAGAGTGTGACACCTAAGTTGTTTGTGGAATGAAAAAAAACCCTCACCACAAAACAAAACCCACTCAGATCATGTTATCTTAAATATTCCAGTCAGGAAAATCCCATGCAGCACACGTCACGCTGCCATGGGGGGTTTGTTATGTATTGCTGTGCTTGAGAGCTGCAGTGGAGTGAAGAACAGAGGAGATGCAAAAAGACTTGAGGGCAGATGTGCAAATGACACCTCTGATTTTTTGTTTATTTGTTTGTTTGTTTGTTTGTTGGCAGCCAGGGCTGCTCCGAGGGTGAGGCTCAGAGATCCTGATTTGATTCTGTTCCAGCCTCGATGCTTGTAAAGCACTGAAACTGATCAGGGAGTGCAGAGCACCGACCAGGATTTCCAGACGTCCTTGAAAATGCCCTTCACCTTCACAGCCAGGCTCTGAAATGATACCACATTGATCGGGGTGCTTGGCAGCAGCGTGACACACACAGGGTTATCGATAAGCAGCGCTGATATTCCCAGGTGACAGACAAAGGTGGGGGAGGCAAAGCTGCCCACGGGAACCTTCAGCTGGGAAACCTGGGCTCTGTGTGACACTGCCCACCAAAATGTTCCTGCTTTTTTGTCCGGGAACAGATTTCCATCTGAATCTGCGGGGATTCATTTCTGGTGTTATTATAGGAATGCTAAAAAATACAAATCCAGCAGTGGATGGATGGATGGATGGATGGATGGAGGGATGGATGGATGGATGGATGGATGGATGGATGGATGGATGATGGGTGGATGGGTGGATGGATGATGGGTGGATGGATGGGTGGATGGATGGATGGATGGATGGGTGGATGGATGGGTGGATGGATGGATGATGGATGGATGGATGGATGGATGGATGATGGGTGGATGGATGGATGGATGGATGATGGGTGGATGGGTGGGTGGATGGATGGATGGATGGATGATGGGTGGATGGATGGATGGATGGATGATGGATGGATGGATGGATGGATGATGGGTGGATGGATGGATGGATGATGGGTGGATGGGTGGATGGATGGATGATGGGTGGATGGGTGGATGGATGGGTGGATGGATGGATGGGTGGGTGGATGGATGGATGGATGGATGATGGGTGGATGGATGGATGGATGGATGATGGATGGATGGATGGATGGATGATGGGTGGATGGATGGATGGATGATGGGTGGATGGGTGGATGGATGGATGATGGGTGGATGGGTGGATGGATGGGTGGATGGATGGATGGATGGATGGATGGATGGATGGATGAATGGATGGGTGGGTGGATGGGTGGATGGATGGATGGATGGATGGGTGGATGGGTGGATGGATGGATGGGTGGATGGATGGGTGGATGGATGGATGGATGGATGGGTGGATGGGTGGATGGATGGATGGATGGATGATGGATGGATGGATGGATGGATGGATGATGGGTGGATGGGTGGATGGATGGATGGATGGATGGATGATGGGTGGATGGGTGGATGGATGGATGGAGGGATGGATGGATGGATGGATGGATGGAGGGATGGATGGATGGATGGATGGAGGGATCACCAGACACCTCTCCGACTCCTCCAGGAGGCACAGCCACCCTTCAGCACCACGGCCAGCACCGTGTTCCTGCAGGTTTAGGAGCGGTGGATCCCATCCTCCGGACATCCCGGGATAACGCTACTCTGAGCAGCATGAAGGGCCAGAGCTCCTATGTGCTCCCGGGGTTGTGCGAGAGAGAAAGAAAGAATTTTTTTTAAAAAAAGAAAAGAATTAGAGGTTCGCTGCTATTTTAAAGCTCCAAACAAACAAATAATTAATTGCATCTAAACCCTGAGATTCCAAATTCAATCCAGAATCCTTTGTCTACTGTTCCCTGAGCCTTCTCGGGTGAATTCAAGAGAATTACATCTCGGCTTATTTTAATGTTAAAGAATTTTGTAAGAAGACGTGGGAATTGTTTCCCTTTCCAGCAGCGCTGATGCATTGCCCTGTTTATTCCCCAGCTGGTATTTTTGTACTTCTCGGGGATATATCAAAGTTTATGCAGTATGTGTAACTCGGAGGAGATGGAAAAGGCATTGACAATATTAATTGTTTCATAAATAGCGTCAGATAGGATATGCTTTTTACACCCTTGGTTTAAACCCTGTTAGTGAAAAACCAATACCCTGCCATTTGTTTATACTTTTCTTGGCGTACAAGGCAGATATATTAGAGAGAATGAAGCCAATAAAAGGTTACAGGCAGCCTTTTCCACTCTCAACTTTTAGGCATGGCCCCTTTTTCAAAAGAAAACTCTCTTTTATTTAGGAACAATATAACCATTCCACCTGTCTGTAAAAATGTATGAAGAACCAGAAATTACAAAGGACCAAATAGAAAGGACCTTTTTCCTTTTAGGGGAGCACTTCTTCACACAAGCAATTCCCCAGGCTACACCACGAGCTATTCCATGCCTCCACAAGCACCTGCTGAGGCAGAGGGATGAAGGGCTCCGCCAGCCAGCCCAGCAGTGTGGGGGTCTCTGAGGCAAAGCTGCCTCAGAGAAAAAGGCTCAGGATGGAAAAAAACCGCATCTTTTCTTCAGTGCTCTTATTTGGACCCAAGAAGTTTGTCACAGAACAAGTCCTGAGGGTGGGAAGAGGAACTTCAAACAATCCCAAAGGCAGCACGACTGAAAGTTTCAGACAACGAAAACGCTCTGCAAATCAATAACTGGAGGTCTTGCAAAAGTTTTTAATCTAAGCAATGGTAAAAGAGACTCCTGAAAAGCATTTTACTCCTTGCAGCCCTTTTATTTCCTTCCATCAGCATTTTAGTCCCTGCAGGAAGGGACAAGGAGGCAGTTTATGGTGGGTTTACCCGGTAGGTTGTGGTGGGTTTGCCTCTGCTTTCATTTTAAAATGTTTTAATCATGTTCTATGCAGTGTCACACGCAAAAGAAATACAACCCTTGCACGTCTTTAAACAAGATCTTCAATGCTGTCGTGTTCTGCTATATTAACATTACAGTTTTGGAAGATATGTAGCATAGCAGCAACTAACGGAGGGCTGGAACATTGGAAATCAAGAGAGGAGAGGAGGAAAAAAAAATGCTATTCAACATTCCTGAATATTGAACTCCTAAAATTCCATAGAAATTCATGAAAATATGCTGTGCATGGTTTTTTTTCATAGCATGAAATGGCACCGCTGCAGTCTTGAGCCCCTTCTGCAGGATGCCAAGAGCAGCAGTTATCCTTGAGGAGAGGCACTCCCTGGGTTTTCCCTTGGTCTGTGCACAAGGAATATGAGGCTTGATATCCTGGCTTTCAGAGCAGCCCTGCATGGATCATCTCCTACAACTTCAGGAGCTTTCTGTGCAGAGTCAAAGGTCAGCCTCTGTGGCAAAGCTACAAAAGTCCTTACCAGAGGGAACACCAAGGCATGGTCCTTTCTCCATTTCAGCTGCAGAGGGGAAGAGGCTCTGCTCAGTAATCACTTTTATTCCAGACCTATTTGTTGCTCAGACTACAATAAATCAGGAGGAGCTGGCTTCTTCAGCATCTCTCAGGCCCAGAAGGTTTTTAGGAACAGGTTCCAGCAGAGTAGAAACTTGCTGAAAAACAGAGGAAGAAAAGCCAGAGGTGTCTGTGGAGGCTCAGGGTGTCAAAGCCAGGCAGAGATCAGATTTTTTATTTGCCCTGCAGGCAGAGCCTCTGCACACCCAGACTTCAGCAACACCTGGAGAGGACTGTCAGACACCTACAGGAGTAAAGGAAGCAGTAAGAATAAAGAAAGCAGTAAGAGTGACAAAAGCAGTCAGAATAAATTCCTGCCTGGAAGGTGCTCCCACCTGTTGCCCACAGCTGACTGCAGCTTAGCCCTGTGATGTGTGTGATGTTGTACGTGGGACAAGATGAGAAAGAACCACCCCGAGCAGAGCCCTCCACCCTGAATCCTCCTGTGATCTGTTCAGACAGAGGGAAGAGCATTGGGGTAGTGAAAAGTAGGTTTTAAAGAGCCATGTTTCACCCCTTTTCCAGCACAACTTTTTCCAGTTGTTCTGGAAGGCCAACAGAGACAACAAGGGAGGATTTTTCTCCCTCAGTGCAAAAGCAGATGTGACATCGGTGCACACTGTGTAAAGTCTTTACTTAATTCACGTTAATCACACTGTTACAGTCTAATCTCCAGCTCCAGGGAAACACGGTGCACCCCACCCAAGGCTGACCCAGCAGCACCCTTCTGCCCCTCACCACATCTGCTGAGCTGACCTGAAACCCCACAACCAGATCCCATTCCCAGCAACACACGTGCCTTCCCTTGCTCCTCAGCCTGCCAGTTCTAATGACCTGCAATTAAACAAAAGCCTTCCCCATGCTCTGGGTCTCCTGCCCATCCTTCCTGCGAGGCTGTGGCTTTAATTTCACCCTTCTCACAGCGGCAGACTCCCGGGGCAGGCAGCAGGATTATGACTCACGTGCTGTGGGAAGTAATGGTGATCCAAAAAGCAAACGGAGGTGGGCAGCGAAGGAGAAATCACTTATGCAAATAGAAATATTTTCAATAATGATCAACAGCATGAGAAAGAATATAGGAAAAATTACATTAGGCAGAGGAGCTTCATTTTTAAAATGTTCCCTAAGTGCTAGAAATCTTCCCATCTTCATTTTTCCCTTTAAACTCTGTCATTTGTACAGCCTATTAACCTTTAACTTTATGACTATCCTAACGTGAAATACTGGCAGCATTTAAGTCTGAGAATACTAGAGAGCTGCCTTCCTGGTTGGCAACAGAGGTGAAGCACTTTCTTTTAAATCAGTCATTTTTAATATCAGTCACAGATACACACAGCACCAGAGACACTATTTTTAGATTTGTTGCTTGTAACAAATGCTCTACAGACCCCAGTCTTCTTCCCCCAGAGATCTTACAGAGTCCTTCCTGTCTGCCCTCCCCCAGTTCACCTCCCTAATTGTAGCCTTCAATTCTGCTCAAAAGTAGGAGAAAAATCAAATAAAATCGCTTCCTTCGAACCCCCTCCTTCCTGCTCTTAAAAAAGGACAATGTAAAATTAATTATTTGCGTTTACGAGAGTTGCCGAGGAGCAGAGACGAGGCTGGGGCTTCATCGTGTGAGGAACCCTGAACCTCTGTTTTTGCAGCGATTTCTGCCCTGCAGGCCTGGCGTGGGGCAGGGGAGGAGGGGTGATGGAGTGACTTCCAAAAGGTGGTGAAGACAAAGCGGCTCTTGGGGCGGTGAGTGCCGGGGCCGTATCGATTCCACCTGCAGCAGGGCACGGAAGAGCTTTAGCACGGAGCTGGTGAGGCTTTAATTGTCACCATTAGTTCAAACCACGGCAGTGACAGGGGCTGCTCAGACCTGAGGACAGGAGCATCTGTCGTCTGTAGGGAAATCTCAGTGATTGCACAGCACCCAGGGATGAGGGGGGATGATCTCTTGGTGACCTGCTGGATCTCCTCTCTGTCAGGGAGTTCCTCGAGGGCTGGGCATGGCCCTGCCGTGGGGCATCACCGTGACCTGGGAGAGCTTCCAGAAAGAGCTTCCAGTTGGAAAGAGCAGCCCAAGCTGTTACACTGAGGGCTGAGAAAGCATTGCCTCAGAGCTGAACAGCCAGAATTTATTGACACAAAGCCTTGCCCTCTTCCCTTGCTCTCTCAGACTCAGCAAAGCTTCGAGGAGCTCAGCAGGGACTCCTGGAGCAGCACTCAAAGGCCAGTTTTCCAGGCAGGACACAGTGCCTCTCTCCTTAATCAGAAAATATCCAGCTCTAAGGAGCAAGACCAGGACCAGAGCGGCCCTGGCTGCCCAGGGCTGTACAAATGTCCCTCTTTGTCACCTCCAAGGCACGGTGCTCCCTTCCTGAGTGAAGGACGTGGGCAGGGCACTGTGAGCACTGCAGTGCTGGTGTGTTTCAGCTGTGACAACGGTTTGAACCAGGAAATTTTACTCTGATGCAAACTCTCTTCTGAGCTTCCACTCTCTTAGGGAATTTTTTTCTCCCACACTGCTCCCCTGAGCCTGAAAAGGTCTGGCTTCTTCCCCCCTCTCACTGAAACTGCAGTCTTGCTTTTGGGTAGAAATGATCAGACACCAGCCCAGGCTGAGCAGGAGCTCTGGAAGGATTTTTGACCATGGATCAAATTCAACCAGGGAAAAGAAATGTGTGGGGCTACTAAAGATTTGAGCAAGGCTTAGATAGAGAAGGAAATCCAGAGCTAAGCTTGCTCTTGCATCCTATCCTGTCCTTCCTACTCCTTTGAGGGGATTTCTGAGGCGGCAGAGGAAGCAGACGGAATTTACGTCCAGAGCACTCACGGGACGGAGCTCAGCACGCAGCAGGCACAGGGCTTTCCTCAGTGACAGCACAGGTCCTGCAGGGACAGCTGGCACGTGCCACCACCCCCAGCCCTGCCAGCACACCCATGTCACCTCCTGCTCTCACTGAGGGGCCTGGGGGAAGCCCCCAAAACTTCAGCAGGCTTCAGCCATCTCAGCGTGGGGCTGTTTCCCCAAATTCCGGCCGGGTTTTTAAGGACAATGTTCAGTTCAGGCGCGCCCTTGGGCCCTATCAATTTTAATGCAACGATCATATGTTTAAAACTTAGCATGTTTCACTGCTGCACCGAATAACAGCAGCAGGATCTGCAGCTCACACACCTCACTGCCCCCGTGCTGGGAGAGGAATGTGGCACCAGCCTCACAGCAAGATGGCGTTTGTCCCAAACCTGGAATCAGATGATCCCAAATTCTCCTTTTTTATTTTAAAAGCAGCTGTAGTTTCCTAAAAGGAAGGCAAGCACAAATGAATTTGGAAGGGAAACTATGTAAAGCTGCTTGTTAATTTAGCTCCCGCTCTCAGGCGTTTCATTTTTTGGCATTTTCCTAAAGTTTTCATCTCTCCTAGTCTTGTTTTATGGTTAGTGTAAGGCCAGCCTGAAAGATAATATATTGTGACTGTTATATTATTTATTTCAAAGCCAAGTTATTGATTATTGCACGCTGAAAATGACAAATGGCATCTGAGAAAGGCACGGTCAGCGAGTTCTATTAAAGAAATGATAGTATTGCTCATGGATTGTTAAAAGGTTCAGTTTAGATACTTTATAGGTTTATATCCATCACTATTTAATGACCAAATGATGAAAAATATGAGTCACAGGGACAATCCCTTTCTGTTACAGCTTTACGTTTAAGCAGTTAGCAAAATGAGAGAAAATTTCTGTGCTAAGGGTTTATGCACCCAGACCTTGTGATCTGGGACTGAGGTTGATTATTTTAAGGGCAATGATTCAATACAGGTAACTCTTGTGCACCTGGGGCACCCTGGAGTGGATCAAATCCTCCCTGTGCAGTGCTGGTGCACAAATGCTGGGGATGGGACGTCCGCTGTGTGACACCCCCCAGCAAGGAGCCCCCCCGACTCCCCAGAGCTGCCTCTTGGGGCCCAGGCCCAGGGAAATGCTCGTTTTCCCAGTGTGATTCCACCAGGCAGGGCAGAGGAGTTTGAGGATGGGTGGCTCTGAAGGAACAGACATTAATGAGGAGGAACCAATCCCACCCCACGGCAGTCCTGGTGTCCCTGATGTCCCTGGTGTCCCTGATGTCCTCCATTCCCCTTCCTAAAGGGAGCCAGAGCAGGATTTGTCCTGTTTTCCCCGCATTTAACCCCACGAGCTCAAGCTGGAAGCCCGGCGAGCATTCCTCTTTTTGTTTGCCGCAGGTACGGGAAGCCTCTCCTTTTCACTCGTATGCTCTCGGAGCCATCTGCTCGGAACACTTTCAA